>NW_015378272.1:0-52628 GCF_001204775.2 Aspergillus nomiae NRRL 13137
GAAAGTCAAGATATGTTGACTGAGTCCGTATTTTTACATAATATCTTCTTTCTCTGTGTATGTATAAGCATTCTTATCTCTACTACTCTCGGCTCTGCTCTCTTAAATACTAGGAGGTAGTTTAAATGTGGGCCGTTAAGTCTGTTGGAAGTCTTCCCTTCCCCGAGGGAAGAATGTGTTCGCATTTGACACGGTAACGACGAATCTTTTTTGGTTGAGGACGTGGATGGGTCTGATATCAAGACTACTAAAGCCATTCCTGATGTGGCCGAGAACGGCAGTGTCTATTACGTCCCCGCTTAATTATGCTAAGTAAATCTTCAAATACAACTGAGACGCCAGTGAACTGTATACAGCTGGAAGCTGACTGGACTATTTATAGGTTTCAAGTCATACATGTGTTTTCTGATATTCCTGATCCTTTCATACACATGCTCTCTTGTCGAGTTCCTAGCAAAGAGTAGATGTGGCGTGATGTAGTCATAGTCTACCCCCCTCCTCTGTCTGACCATACTCTTTAAATCGGCATCCATTGAATGAACATCTTTCAGCCACGGCCCAAGCAACTCACTTCCTAGATTGATATTATTCCTACTACCAGACAAAAGACAGGATCGATGTGGCTAACCCAGTGGCAATCGGTGTTGCGACTGATATTCCTGACAAAACATGAACAGGTTGATTGTGGCCATTCGTGCCAGCTGGCCAGTGAGAACAGACATGCTCCCTAGGTAGACTGAAGTTGATGTCTGCTGTCGGGTTGAACGTAGAGGGATTGCCATGTCTATCGGTCGAGTGTATACAAAAGACGCTGGGATATTTAGCTGGAAAAGCTCTGCCAAAATTTGCTCCATCATTCGATGCCGCAGCAAACAGCAATGTCTGACTGTGTAGTGCATTAGATATGGCTGTTTTTATACACTCGCTATATTCACGAATCCCGAATCCCGAATGACATTGATATAATGTCCACTTTCCATGATCCACATCCATGATATTACATTCAAGAATGGTGGATTTCAAGAGTTCACTGGGATTCAAATTGGCTCTATTATGTGAGACTGGAAGACATATTATAGGCGTCGCACCGCTAGTCCCTCAGTGAAGGTGTGTTCTGTATTATTAAACCCCTCAAACCAGCCCTTGAGGCTTTACTAACCTGTCACTTCTACAATACATAGCTAAAACCAGATTAACTCAATCACACTGGCCGTGTATCTACAACCCACACCTTCTGGCAATCGGACCCTGACAAGTGGTACAAGTACCAATGTACCACCCTAATCTTGGAGATCCGAACCTTGCGGCCGAGCGGGCCTGTCAGGTTTACTACTCCTAGGACGAGGTAGTGCAGCGGTACTGTATAGTAAGGAGAACTAAGGAGTGATCCTTCATTTCATATTTGAGGCGGCAATAGAGCCATGTGTCTGCTTGTGAGAGGTAATCAGTTCAAATGATCCAAGTTACAATCTCTCTACGCTTATATCCCCGGCAACCCCTTTGTTACAGGTCTACCGAACCTCTTACTATTACATCGCACTCTCCTTGGGACCTCGGAGTCTCATCCGTTCCTCTGCCCTTCGTTCAACAATCCAGCCCTTTATTATCCTTCATCTCATCTCTGTCGTCTACCCCTCCTGTGCCCTCCTAGGCGTGCTTCATCGTCAAGCGCAGCTGAGATATGTCGGGAATCATGTCAGGAGCAGAACTCAAAAAATGGCAAGTGTCGACAGTCAATATGAGTACCACGAATGACCCCACAAACCAGCCAAAGGCTAACGCGCGAACCGTAACGTGGCAGGAGGTTTCCGAGTGGCAGTTCGACAACAAGTATATCCTCAGTGGCTATCGGCCAGCGAATGCAGACTATCCGGTGATCTTTACCAGCCTGGCCTTTTTGCACAACGAGACTTGCAATGTGCACACTCATCTGATCGGGGCTCTGCTCCTACCACTCGTTGCAACTACCTTCCTGTGGTACCTGGGAGAGCCTCAGTTTCTCAATGTCTCGTCCATGGACTACGCTATGTTTAGAGTCTACTGGTGTGCGGAGATCTGTTTGGCCCTCAGCGCACTTTACCATCTGATGCAGCCCCACTCGCATCAAGTAGAACAGTTCTGGCTTGGAATGGATCTGCTTGGTATTATCATTGTGACAGTGGGCACATTCTCCTCCGGCATCTGCTATGCATTCTTCTGCGAAGCGAGCTTGCAAAAATTGCACTGGGCTATTGTGAGTCCCCCCGAGCGAGCGTCACCATTGACCCCATCCTCCAGGCAGCCGAGTCAAATCCAATGATACGCTAACATAATTTCTAGGTCTTGACTACGGGCACTGTCACCAGTGTTCTAACCTCGAATTCCCTGCTCAAAACGCCGCGCTGGCGGAAAGTGAAGGTGGGAACCTTCGTTATTTTTGGTGCTTCATCGTTTATACCTTTGCTGCATGGAGTCCAACGATACGGGCTTGAATACGTGCTCCAATACTCGGGAATGAAATGGTATCTGCTCGAGCTTACTTTCTATGGCACTGGCGTCGGTTTATACGCGGTATGTCTGCACACTCACCGCGTGTTCATCTTGCCTGAAAAACAAGAATTCTGAAGAACATCGACAGTTCCGAATTCCGGAGCGTTTGGCACCGGGTAGGTTTGATATCTGGGGAAGCTCTCACCAGCTCTTTCATATCGCTATCTTATGCGCAATGTACACACACCTGATTGCTCTGCTACAAGGTTTCACAACCTCTCATACACTGGATGTGTGTCGGCTTCAGGGTGTCTATTGAGCAAAATGAGCTGTACCAAAGGCTGGGTTGCTCTAAATGCAACACGTACGTTCTATACAGCATTTATAGCCGTGAATCATCCGTAGTGCAGCTAGGGTGAGGGGTAGCTGGTAAAGTGGTATAACGGCTTACAACAAGAAGAGGAGTTTGGACTAGGAATCCCCACAATACGGTCATATGAGTCTTTATAGAATACCAGTTTCCCCTTGAACAACATTGGCCAATACTTCGTCTTTCAGAAATGCTAAGTCAATGACGTGTTATTCTTGAAAAAGGATGTGGGAGTCTAGGCGCCGGTGGTGAATCGATCTCTACATAGTACACATGCGTCGCCAATATAGAGCGACATTAGTCGTAGTCACTGTGAAGCCTACAGAACATTGTCTTTATAGGCAACCTTCTGGCATGATGAAGTAAACTTGGAGAGATTTTGTTAAGGTGGAATGCCACGTATCATTGCGATCTTTTTGTCGGATTCCGAGCCCTTCTGAATCCCTGCTGTTGTATGTTCTTTTGAACGTTTTTCTCAAAGTCCTTGGACACATTTCAGCTTTAATGCATTTACGTACCTTGGTAGAAACCTCAGCATTATGCTGGCTATCAGGGGATTTCTATCCGAATTGCAAGTTTCCGCGATTGCCAGCACATGTACTATAGGCGGAGTCTCACCGGGGAACCCATATCCTTTATACATGCTATAAACTATCTGTATCAAGCATGAACTACGGGTCTACGCTATCTAACAGGCAATTCAAGTATTAGAAGGAACAAACCGGAGGGGCGGTGGTTGGGGCTCTCGGGAAAGAAGAGAGCGGTAGCCCTAACCTCAATAACCATGAATTTGCCAACGAGGTCGTTCTACCCTTCATAGAAAGCCATGCGATATCAACTGCGGGAACGCAATCATGGTGCCAAATACGTAGATACCTTATAAGCCCTATGCAATACAGAATAGGTTACTGTCGCAATTGCACAGTTTGACAGCTTATCCCATGGATTAAGCTCTCATCTCAGATCCGCCTAAGGATGGCGTATGGTGATTGCTATAAAAATGCCTGGGTCTGAGTCTCCACACTGGAGATCATTCTTCTGATGTACTGCAGTCTCAAGTCTATCGGCGATGTATATTTCCTTTATCAGACTTGCAAGCAGGCTTACCGTGACCACAGAGCCAGCCAGGAATATTCGAACCGAGTATGGTACGCTTTTGTATCCCAACTCGGCGTTTCCTTATCAAACCAGCTAATAACCACCTAGGATCATGCAATTCAAGCGCTGTCGTTGATGAGTGGCAGGTGCAGGATTATAACTGATTGCGTGGACGATACTTTATGGAACTTCATGAGAATCTGTTTGTTATGGCTACTATCTTAGCTAACAATGCGGTGTCTACGGTGGATCCAAACAGGGTATCTTTTGTCAAGACAACTATTTGTCGATAAATTTATATCCAGATGCTGAATTATGATTCGGAAGATTTATTATCTCGACCTTAAGTCCCATGTTAGTTCGGCTTTGTACCATAAGCCACCATTCATGTAGGCCAAATGGCAAAGGGTTCTTGTTCTATGAGAAGAACAAGACAGTGCAAACACTACCTGAGGGCTATACAGAAACATCTACCAGGCCCTCCCACTGGGAGAAATATACGATAGCGTGAAAGAAGCGAGAGGACAAGACTTAAGTCCATAGTAACTAGTATTCCATCCTCTGACGACTCCCTCACACTGATACACCACAAGGATGTCAACCCAGGATCGTATGGAACACAACTCAATCAGTCACCACAAAGCGCTCTAAGAATATCGACTGCAGAACGGGTCGGGTCGTATCAGAACATGCCAGGTAAGCACCGCTAGATCTATTTACTCCCCATCTCACTCCACCTAACTGGCCCGTGCCCGTTCCTACATTCTAGCCTCGCCCTTTCCTCGGGACAAAAAGCCCATGCATACCCACACGCCACATTCCAACGCATCTGACACCGCCGTTGCTAATTTCCTTCCAACACATTCCAGAAACGGCCGGCGACGCAATTGGACGCAAAGACATGCCAATGACATCACACTGGTCCGGGCCGGGAAACGTGTTTGGCCCATTTGGTGCGAAAAAAAAGGGCACTGCCACTGCAGCGCCTCGTTCTATTCGCTGGTGCCTGTTTGTTGGTGTTCGGATGCCAGGCTGTTTCAGGTTCGCGATAATGTAGGGATCTCTGGCTCAGCCTTAGACTTGTTTGGAACTCTCGTATGCAACCCTTCGTATCGGGTATGAATGGTGTAATGTTGGTTGGACATGCCGGGGTTGTACAGTGGGAATGTGTTGTGTTTCATCTGTGTTGTACCTGCATTAGTTAGGTCTTACGGTTACAAAGGTGTCATTTGCTACTATCCTGATCAGCAGTCATAGCTTTCAGTTAAAGGGCGGTTACCGTCGAACTGTTGGGAGTTGGCTATAGGGCTCGATTGTTGGGGTTGTCTGGGCTCTGGACTTGAGATATGTTCGGGATTTTAATCAAAGAAAGTCAGTCGCCCCTGCAAGCCGTAGCCCTAACTCACCAAACAAAGGGTGCCATCCAGCTTTCACTACTACCACGTCCTTTGTCTGATCCAGGCTCAGTTTCCCAGGCGAATGAACTTCCAGGATAAAAATAGAAGTTTGACTGTGCCTAGATAGCTACTGCTACGATCTATCTAATCGTCGAATATTCCGACAAATACACACGTCTTATGGGTCTCGACAGTACCCCAGCATATACACTATACACATCCGTAGATGGTGGTCATACGTACCGCATGCTTCGCGCAAAACAATTGCATTAAGAATGCGCATCTGATCCGATATCCGATCAGTTGTAGATCTCCAAGTGGGTGCCAACAAATCGAGTCACCGCTATTGTATGATTGGATTAGCCGTGACAGGATCGCTTGGCTATGCGATCGACTCCAGGATAGCGCATGTTGTGTTGTTCAAGCTACGGACAGTGAACCGTTCTTGAGGGCGTCCAGTCAATGGGTCCCATGTTTAATGACTGTGCAACCATGTTTAATGAACCTTATGCAGGTGGAAAGTGGTTGTTGACATGGTCCCAATCGCCGAGGTCAAATGCTGCTGATCGACTGCCGTTAGATTATCGTTCGGGAATTGACTCCAGACGATCATTTTGAGTCCGTCCAGGCCAAACGGAAATAATTTCGAATTCATGCAAGGGTCACGCCCTCACAATGAGGAGAAATGGGTCAAAAAAGAAAAGAAAAGTGAAATAAAATGGATCCTGGAAGCATGCAGGATGACCTCATGTAGGCTTCCCGTGCAGACGCCCGGACTTGTTATTCGAGGACACGAGGGCTGCGGCCATCAGGTGATGTTGAGCCATGCGCCCATCTTCCTATCACGAGGGCAAACCATGGTGAATCGAGGAAAGTATAGATTCTTGGATGCTCGACAAGTCGGAAGATATTGGTTCGTTGCCTCATGAGACATGTGGGATCCAAGATGATGGAGTTTGGGAGCCACGGCAAGGTCGGCGTCTATGATGTCGAATGATGTATTAGATTGGTCCATACGCAGTAGTAGTAGAGAACCCCCCGCATCCGACCGAACATGATGTAAATCCAAGTCTTGCTAGAGTATCCATTCAAGAATCCTAGTTCAATTGCAAACTCATCATTAGGCTTTTTTATTATTATTATTCTTCTTCTTCTCTTGTCAGGGCTGTGTTTCTCGGTGATGATGATCAGCCTCCCTTGAATCCTGCCTTATTTCCTTGGCGCTGGGCTCTGCTGTCATGGTCCGAGCTCATTCATATCCACTGTGCGCCAGGCAACCGGCAATTCTTGGTCTGGATAGAACGCTGAACGAATACGAGCAACGGAGGCCAATTTAAACTCCTGAATAGTTGAAGGGAAAGCATATTTATAGTTATTAGGAGATTCTTAGACAGGATCGAACCAATCCAGATGGCTTGAAAAAAATATTATACCGGATGAGTGACTTTTCAACCTGATACACGCTCTATCGATAACATTCCATTCTTAATATACTCCAGAGTAAGCTAAGAACTCAGCCATGCTGATGCGCCTTCAGAGATTAAATTAAGATGAGAAATGTTGGGGCGGAAGGTGAAACGGCGAGACTTTATTATGTATGTATGTATGATGAGCACGGAGGTTACGGACAAGGAATTGAACGTGTGGTCACCTGTCCCCCTTCTCTTTTGCTCCAAGCTCCAAGCTCCTGGACTGGAACTTATGTAGTATTAATTTTCTCGGATGCAGGATTGATCAACTCCGCTCGGCGCGGCTTGCCGTGATCTTCCCACTGTGGTCTTTGGTTCGGTATGGTTCCAGTACCTTACCGGACGGTAATCTGGCCCTGCGCCGTAAGGTTGTCTCGTGTGCCCAATAATGTGCTACTAGTTGGGGAACTAGTCGACCTGGAGAGGGAAAGAAAAACGATACTCATTACCTACACTGAGTACAACTTGACTACCATCTTTCAACAATGTCTTGGGAGCTCAGGGATGTCATGTCGGCTTATTGTTTACTACTGCTGTGTCACTTCCTTTATGCATCTCCTCCTTTGGGACAGCCCCCAAACGCAGATGTTGTTTTGGTGTGGAATTAAATCCACGATGACAATTGTTTGAAGTCGAAAGAAACTTGTCGGGGATGAAAATTATGATGGCTGGTAGACCTCTCTTTGGGGGCAAGAATAACACGGAGTAAATAATAAGAAGAATAATCAAAATAAAATAAAATGAAGCAAATGTTGGCTGACTTTGCCTTAGTGGCCACCAGGTTGACTCCGGCGGCTATTGGCTGAACCTCCTTAGAAGAAAGTCTTACGATGTTGAGATGGGATAATAAGTAAACTTACTACTTAGACACTATTGCCAGATGGCTGATCGGAGCCTCGTTTTGGATCCGCTATCAGACCCATTCGACACTCTACCCTTTGCTTCTTGCCCTAGAGTCTTGTGCAGACGAAGCTCTGCGGCAGTAAAAGGAGGGAGAGTAAAAGGACGTGCTCTTGTACAGTAGCAAACCCAACTACCACTACTAGACTAATTCAGGGACAGCGGGTCTTGGTTGCATGTTAATCGGCGATTTCTTTGGCTGGTCAGTGTGACCGTTGTGGGTTAAGCGAAATTGACTTGGAAGATCCTCGTCCTCCTGTTGGCGAAGACCGGCCAAAGGTGGGGAATCATTCCCAAATCAATGAAAGGGTGACATGATGATTGGTCCGATGGCTTAACTAGGATTGGAATGAAGTCGCAGCGCCTCGCCTTTTTTTCATTTTTCTTACTTTCTTACTTTCCTTTTTAATTTGTATATGATGATGAGTTTTTCTCTTTGGCTGACTGTACTTCTCAAACGACCTCCCGGTATTCTCGACCCAACTAGTAATTGGCCCCTTGTAATCGCCTTTGTCACATTTTTTTTTTTTTTATGTTGACTCGGCGTCTATTATTCCCGTATCCTCCGAATCTCCGCCGCACCCGCCAGTCATTAGAACGTAGTCTGTATGGGGCTATCGGACGTTATCCGTCTCAGTGCCAGATTCTGAAGGCAGACCGAAATTTTCTGTCACTCTTCCTTTTTATTTTTTATTTTCGATATTTTTTTGATGTATTTTTTCGAGACCTTGGGACAAATTCTCAGGCACTCTCGGGTCCGGGAGTTTTCATCGCATCCTCGGCACCTCCTGAAGCTGACTAGTCCTAATTGGGGGCCGCGGCTTGCACTGATGAGGCTTAGTGGCATCGACATGAGCAGCTCGATTGGGTTAGTCGTGACGACAACGATACGGGCCAACTCCCGTAATTACGGAAACGCTTGGCCCCGTAATCGTATCCGCCGACGTCCGTCGCCCCGTCGCTCTTCACCTTTGGCGCTGTGCTCCATCACCTGCAAAATCCTCACGTATCGTCTCATTTAGTACTAAATACTGACTTCCCGGAGTCTTCCTCTTTTTCTTTTCCTCCTCTTACTTCCCACTTCTCCTCCACCCTCCTCCGACCTCGTCGACCTCCCTCCCTAATTCCACCACCACTAACTCTCCGGCTCCGTGGCCATCTGTCCGCCTTGCGACTCGATCTCGTTCCTGGTTTTCTCAGTCTTCCGGCCCTTACGGTCCGCCTTGCGTCAGAGGAACCCTTGCAACGTGACCTCCACTCGAAACCTCCTCGTTTGGCCGCTGGAGACCGGAGCCCGCGCTCCCAACTATAACCAATCCACCTTTAATTTCTCCGCCTGTCGGTGATCAAAACGTTCTGCTCCCGGTGTCTAGTTCAACGTCACATTGACGCCTAGAAGCCCCCTTTCCGTCAGCTCCGCCGAGACTCTTCTGTCCTTCGATCCTCTTCTTCTCGACTCTCGCGGCATTCTTGCACCCTTTTCCAACCTTTTCGCCGTGAAATTGTGCCTTTTGGAAGGAATTTCTTGAGTCTTGTGAAAGACTTGCCGCAGAGATGAATCCCACCCTTCCGTCATGGAAGGATCGGACGCAAAATCAGTTCGGGAAGCTTCAAATCCAAGTACCATGGCGTTCAATCCAGCTCCTGGTGCCGCACCGTATGCGACGGAAGATTCGGTCGAAGCTGAGGAGTAGGATATCTCCCACCTCGTCGATATCCTCCTTACAAACCTCGTTCTCGCCTGTGGACACGCTTCGGTCGCTGCAAAGCCATCGGTGGACGACATACGACTTTCAATACCTGCTATTGTTGATCGTCGCGATCTTCTCATTGACAGTCATTGAGTCGCCCGGGCCTTTGGGGAAGACTGCCATGTTTACTGTGTACATTGTCGCTCTTCTGCTTCCTATCACTCGTCAGTTCTTTCTGCCGTTTCTGCCGATTGCGGGATGGCTTCTGTTTTTCTACGCTTGCCAGTAAGTGAACTCACCGTGCCCTCTGCCATGGCCTTGTCAAGAAGGCAATTGCTAATCGAGTTGACTCTAGGTTCATTCCGAGCGATTGGCGTCCGGCTATTTGGGTCCGGGTGCTCCCAGCATTGGAGAATATCCTCTATGGCGCCAACATCAGCAACATCCTGTCTGCTCATCAGAATGTTGTGCTCGACGTGCTAGCATGGATTCCATATGGTCTCTGCCATTACGGAGCCCCCTTCGTCGTTTCCCTGATCATGTTCATCTTTGGGCCTCCCGGCATTGTGCCCATCTTTGCGCGGACTTTCGGCTATATCAGCATGATGGCAGTCACCATTCAACTGTTCTTCCCCTGCTCGCCCCCGTGGTACGAGAACCTGTACGGTCTGGCACCAGCCGACTACTCGATGCAAGGTAACCCCGCGGGTCTCGCTCGCATTGACAAACTCCTGGGCGTCGACCTCTACACCTCGGGCTTCAAACAATCCCCGGTCGTTTTTGGTGCGTTCCCGTCGTTGCACGCCGCCGATTCCACTCTGGCAGCCCTTTTCATGAGCCTGGTTTTCCCCCGCCTGAAGCCGTTGTTCGTGACGTATACCCTGTGGATGTGGTGGGCAACCATGTATCTGTCCCACCACTACGCGGTTGATCTGGTTTGTGGTGGACTTTTGGCCACGGTCGCGTTCTACTTCGCGAAGACTCGGTTCATGCCCCGCGTTCAAACCGACAAGATGTTCCGATGGGACTACGACTACGTGGAATACGGCGATTCCGCTCGGGAATATGGCTACGACCTGGCCGACTACGATGGCGACTTCAACTTGGACAGTGATGAGTGGACGGTTGGCTCGTCTTCGTCCGTCTCCTCCGGCTCTTTGAGTCCCATCGATGACCATTACACCTGGGAGGGCGAGGCTCTTGCTTCCCCTGCCTCGGATATCGAGTCCGGAAGGCATATGATCAGCCCATGATTCGGCTCCATCAACTTGCATACACCGCACTCGCGTTTTTCATTTATTGACGAACGGCGTTTTTACCATTTTACGACATACTGGATTCTTATTGCATTGAGCAGATTTCGACACATATATTTTTAATACGCCTGTTTTCCTCGGCACATCCGGCTTAATGGTACCCCGGATTGCGCCGTTTTCCACGCGCATCTTCAACTGTACATGCATACGTTGTTGCGAAATCAGTTGGGCTGTATGATGTGACCTTACGGCCCCGAGTCTCCTTGAAGCTCCGTCAATAATCTTAATTCCAAAGGTCTAGCGGACTTGGCGCGATTTTCGCTGCTCAGGAGCTTGAGCTTTACTGGTGTCCTTGGAGTCACTCGCTTGTACACTGCTACCTGGATCATTCCAGGCCGGACGATTTCGTCCCATTCCAACTACAGTCTTTCGCTATTCTTCAGCTGGTCGAGCATTTTGCTTCGCTTTTCTTCTTGTGCTCGGCCAGGTACATATACTTTTTTAACATTCTTGTCGATCGCTCACACCATTGGCGCCTGTGATTGGGAACCATGATGGAAAGAGAAAAGTACTGGGGCGCCTTTTGCATGCACTTCACTCGTTGTGCCTAGAAGGGGTTGATGCTTGTTTAATGACTTTTGCATTGGTATATAGAGCGGGGCCAGGACTACCTGATTTCCCCCCTCGCGTGGTGGTTTGTCTTGGGAGCATTCTTCTATACAGAGGACATTGGTGATGCCGAGCGGCCGTTCTGATCCGTTGCATCTACCAAGTAATGGAGATCTTGGGGGGGCACTGATACTTCAAAGCGGCTGGGCGACAGATGCAGACGGAGTCATCTTGTCGAAGGTTGCACACCCTTTGCTATTGAAAACACTTTTACGACTTGACGTTTCTCTGCTGGACACAAGCATCCATAGTGGAATGCGTGCCACAAGAGTTCGTTGGATGCTTTTTATTCCATGGCATTATTATTAATTATAATCCCATCGGTAGCGTTATGATTTATGAAGAACTTTGTACATTACTTGTTTGATTCTTGTATACATCTTGGCTTGGACAATTTCAATGACCTGAAATATCTTAAATGGTTCCTTGGTCCGGTGTAGATTGCACCGATTTGCCACTGTAGACACCAACTGTTCTCCTAAACCAGTTAGTATAGCTGTTATACTAGGCTGAGATATCTTTATGACCGAATATCTTCTTCACCAGATACAATGCTGAAGAATGGTCTAAAAATTAACCTGTATCGACTACCTGCCGTCCCTCAGTATACGTCAAGCGGAAAACATGGGTTTCCAAGGACTTGGCCGAGATGCCGCCGTAGTATCTGTTCATATTTCCATCCTTTATCGCATTGAAAAAACTTGTGACATGCGAAGTTGCGGGACGAAACCAGGGATAGAGTCGCCGGCAGTTTTGGGAGTAGATGCGTTGACTGAAAACTTCTCGACATCTACTCCAAAGACAGCAGTTTCGTCATTGGCCTGCTCAGAACAAGGCATCCGGAAAGCTCTGGCTTTTGACACAGAACTATATACTCTGTACCCTCAGAGGACAGAGATTTGATCCCGTTAACTCTGTCCATCTATCTATAGACTCGAAAATGGCATCCGCAGCATAATAATGGGCTTGGAGCTGTAAAGATAACGTGGACAGTTCAGCGAGATCAATATCGAAGCTAGCGCGATGAGAGTGAGACGTTTCTTTCCTGTACCAAGATACCCTCGTGCGAGAAGGATAGGATCGCAGGAGGATTTTGTTGTGTTTTTTGCTGATGAGGAGTTCACTTCTGCTTCCCAGTTCTTCAGGGCGTTGTAGGAAGACATAAAGTCTGGATAGTTCGAGCCTAAGACTTCGTTGCGGAGCTCTACACATTTATTAACTAGATCCAAGGCGGGCTGAATATTTCCAAGGGATTTCCATGTATATGCAAGGTAGTGCATGCTGCACAGAGTGTCAGGATGCTCTGGCCCTAGCACCTGTTTCTTGGTCTTCAGAATCTGTAAAAATAGCTCTTCTGTTTCCTTCTATTGTCCCCGAAAGTATGTTGATGCAAGGATGTGCATGGCAGCCAGAGTATTAGGATGCTCTGGTCCTAGGATCTGTTTCTAGATCTCCCCAAGTTGTACCACCAGCTCTTCTGCCTCCTTCCATTGTCCTTAGTTTTGGTATCTTGATGCAGGTTGTGTATACTGGCCAGGGTATCAGAATGCTCTGGCCGTAGCTCTTGTTTCCGGATATTCATGATCTTTGAAAACAGCTTTTTTGCTTCCTTCCATTGCCCTCGTTTCCAGGAGGATAATGGAAGGTTGGCCATACTGGCCAAAGTGTCAGGATGCTCTGGCCCTAGCTCCTGTTTCTGAGTTTCCATCATCTGCGACAACAGCTTTTCCGCTTCATTGTATCTCCCATCACTACTTAAGCAGGACCCCACGCCCCGTATTAAGTCAATATACATATCTTGTTGTTTTTTGAATTGATTATCACTCAGTAGGAAGAGAGCGTGGGGCAGGTATTCTCGGCAAAGTTGTCGGTTGGTATGGTCATTACCAGGGAAGGCCTCATTCAATCGGTCTGCTGCTTTTGTTATGTAGAATACATATTGTTTCTCGTTTTTCATCCAGGCTCGAGTTGCCAGATGTACCAGACGATGTAATGTTATAGAGCCATTCCCGGGTTGGATAGCAATGAAAGAGTAGGCCTTTAGAAGCCCAAGAGCTTCAGTCATTTTCTTTTTTGACGCCGGCCGTGGAAGGAAGGACTCCGGGATACTATTGCGCGGATCAAGACAAGCCATAAGCGACAGATATTCAAAAGCAAGTCCGTCAAGCTTCTGAATTTGATAGAATGAGGTTAGCCATGTCTTGATCACTGGGTTCTGGATTTCCTTATAGCGTTCATCATCACCAAAATCCTCACTAGAAGCTCTACAACATCTGCTTCCTGTTCTTGGAGAAGTAGCAGGTAATCAGACACTTTTATACCATTTTCGTTGATATATGCTGCAGCTTGGGTAATAGCTAATGGAAGGAATGTAAGCTGCTGAAGAAGGGCGGTCACCGCATAACTGTCGTCACGGAGCAGGTTTTTTGCATCAGTAACTTTCCCAGAAAGTCCACTCCAGTTTCTTCGTTGAATTTGGGAACATGTATCTCATGAGACGATGAAATTCTCACGGCTACCTTCCGATTGCGAGTAGTAAAGATAGTATGACCGTTGTTATTACAAGGAAGGAAGTCCTTTAATGCGGAGGATGTCTTGCTGCCTTTCATCCACATGTCCATGTCATCTGCATTATCGAAGATCAGAAGCCATTTCCCGTTCCTTTGGCTAAAGTGAGCCTTGAGATGCTCTTTTACCTCTGCCGGATTCACAGCTTGGATCCCGATCGTTTGTGCAATGGCCATGCAGGCCTGTTCAACAGCCTCATAGCTGGTACAAGGGATCCAAAAGATTGAGCACTCATCCTCTCTGTCTTGCATACGGTAAGCTAGTTCGAGAGCTACCTGGGTCTTACCAACCCCTCCCAATCCCGTAATGGCAATTTTCTTTGGCCCGTCGGGTGTTGAGATTAATTCTTCTAACCTGTCAATTTCCTCCTGCCGGCCGACAAAGCGGTGATTTCTCGCAAACGGGACCACGAAGTGAACCGTCTTGGGTGTGTCTATGGAATAGAGAATAAATAGTTAGCGTACGCTAAAGTTACTGATACTAGATTGCTGATTTACTTACCTTCTTTTTTCCGAGGCCAGTACTCTAAGAAAGCTTTTGCCGCAGAGGCTCCAGTCGCGGCAGCATATTCCTGCCATAATTTATTCTTATGGCTGTCCGCATAGTCACACACTCCTTTAATGATGATACACGAGATATTGTCCCACACTCCTGCCCCTGCCGTTTCAAAACCTATAACTTTCTCCTTTCTAACAATTGCATCACGGTGCGGTCCGGGTTTCATCACTCTGTCGGCTGAAGCGACTGTGCCAATACATATAGAGGCTTTTGCAGCTTCCTCAAATTCTCGACACCGTATCACTTGGCCTTTGTCACAACCAAGATCATCGCAGGTTTCCTCTAGTGCGCTGTCACAGATCTCCTCAGGTACGTCACTCTCAGAACAGCCGCATTGAATATCAGACGCACGTGCATAATGTTTGTGAAGATAGGAAGCCTGGAAAAGATTATCGTTGATTTGTGGATGGCACCACTTAGTTTCTTTTTGCTGAAGCGTCTCAAGATATTCTTGCATCTGGTTTTGGAGTTCACTGAGGGCATTAGCAGCCCTCAGGCCATTCAGAAGAGTCCGAATTTCTCGATTCGGCCTGCCGAGTATGTCCTTGACTCCAGGCTTCCGTTGGAAGCCACCAGGGTATTGCCTGCCAAAATCATATGCTATCACAGAGTCACTGATGATAGCATCGCCTAGGAATATATCTTGATGGCTGGATGGGGCGCCCCCACAAACACCAACAACTAAAGCAAGCTCAATTCTCGTGTAGCTAACTTGTAACCTTGAGGCTGCACTTGCTGCACTTACTTTTCCGATTCCTGACAAGTAGCACAAGACCACATTGTGATTGCCAATCCTTCCATTGATGTACGCATTCGCGTCGCCTTGTTGTTTGCCATAGTATCTTCCCAGCCGATCGTAGGTTTCATCGAAAAGGGCTTCGACAGCGTCAGCCTCGAAAGAAAGAGCGCAGACAATCGCGACGGTAAAATCTTGACGACTCCTAGGACGCATTTCAGGTTGGAATAATTGATATATCAGAGACCATGGCTGAAACGAGGATATCAATCTGGGAAGCCAGAAGGGAGGCGATGGTGAGGTCTCGGAAGACATAGCGCTAACTCTGGCCACAGCCTTGCAACTGCACTAATCACAGAGTTGCAGTAAGCGCCCTTAGGAGGGGTTGTACATTATAGGCCTTTTCGTAGAGACTGAGATGTAGTAATACGTAGTTGACCATATAGATAAGGTTTCAGCATCGCTTGATAAATGTTGTTCAGTTGGCCCAGCTTTGAGCTAAGGATCATTGTACCTAGGTGAGGATGAGTGAATCATCTCAGCTGGGCGACCAAAGCACCTCCTGTTGGAGCGGTAACGTCAAGATCCAGCAGGAAGGAGGCGACTGCAGTTTTTCCAAGTTGGCATGTTAGAATACCTCCATTATTTATACAAAGCCCCCTTCTCTAAACCCACCAATAAACATAGAGAACATAAACATCATCCGTTCACCAACCATACATAATACATAACAGGATTATCTCTTGTATCTCTTGTATAATAGATATATGCTGAAAAGAATTCATAAGAAACGTGGGGAAAACATAGGGGGTATTAAATCTATTTATGTATTACTCTTCGAAGATCTGCACCCGGTCTGCATACTCTTTAATTCTCGAGACGAAGGTTTCTTCGATTTCGTCGCCGTGGCCGCCTGCGACGCGGAGAATGAGTTCGTTGAGGGAGGCTCGGCCGAGGATGTCAACGTGATCGCCTTTTGGATTGTTAGTTAAGGCTTACAAAACCTAGGAATGGAGATATATGTACCTGTGTTTGGACCACCACGTGGTGAGAACCTGTCTGGTTCGTGAGGCATTTCAAAGACCTTGACTTTGACTCCGGCTGGGTTGTACCGTTTGATATTCCATCCCTTGGCGCACATGTAGCCTGTGCTGAGGAGGTTGACGGTGCCGTCGCCTTCGCCCATGACAACGCCATGGTCGACTCCATCGTTGTTGGTGACAGTCGTGTCGATGCTGGCGTTGAGGTTGACCAGGGGGTCACGCTCCTCCTGGTAGTAGTAGCTGCGTTCGGTTGGTTTGCCGACGCCGTAGAAGCAGTAGATCTTCATGTCCGGAGCCAATGGCAAGCGGGACTCGAGGGGATTGAGCCAAGTGCGAGGGTCGTTTTCGTTTTCTTCGACTTGCGCGGTGGTGTGCGCGACGCCATGCGAGTAGCTGTTCTGGACTTGATTACGGTACCATTCATCGCTTGTGTTCATGAGATATGCCAGACTTTCGGAGACTGTGAGATTCTTGGCTGTCAGGGACGAGTTACTCTGCTGGAACTTCAGCAGATTTCCGTAGCTCGTGTGCTGGCCAGGCTGGTCGTCCGGAGCCCATGTTGCATTGCCCCATACAGCTTCTCCGCCCTTGGGAAGCATGCTCGAGATGCCGGGCATGGCCCTGAATATCTCAGCTCGTTCCTCCTTGGACAGGAATTTCTCCAATCCGTACACGGCGAAGGCATTCAGTTGAGCGGTATCCCTCATTTCGCCCGAGAGGACGGCCGTCAGACCCTTGACGCGCCCAGCATGCACCCACTGATGTTGATCCAAGAGGCAATGTGTCTGTTAACCCAGTCACTGCCTCCATTACCGTGTTCCGGATGTTCAACCCACTTAAAGAAATAGAAGAGCACCTGAGAGCCCATACTGTGCGAAGCTAGAGCCACCTTTTCTCCTTTCACGAGAACGGCAGTCTCGATGTAGGACTTCAGCCGACTGAAGTACTGGTCACGGATCTCCAGGTTCGGATAGGACAGTCTCCAATCATAAGCGGCAGTAAAAGCATTCGTCGGATCATACCCGATCGTCGCCAGGTTTTCGAGAATCTTATTCCAGATCCAGTAGCCAGTGATGAAGAAATCAGTCGCATCAAACCCCTGCGCCGCTCGGAGCTTGATCCCGGGCGGATCCAATCCCGTATCCTTATCCAGCATGATATGGTTTTTCCACTCTGTCTTATCCAGGACCAAAGCGCGCATCATACTCCAACTGCCCCAGAGTCTACTACGGAAGTACTGGCGAGAGGACACCTCAGTGCCCCAACTCTCGAGCCCAGTGGAGATAACGCCGGGTATCATGACAATGGGATGCTTGGCTTGAATACCTTGTGATTGAAGTTGTAGACCGACGGCGAATGAATCATAGTTGACAGCATCACGCTCATGTTGCTAATCAGATTAGATCACCACCTGCATGAAGGAAAGAGGAGTTGACATACCGAGAACTCCCTCACATCTTTCACAATGCCCTGTGGTATGACATCCATCAACGAATCCAAGTTCAGGTCCATCAGCGAATCGAGACTGATCACATCTTGCTGGTTGGCGAAAAAAGCGGCGACGAGAATTCCGAAGATGCCGCCGAGCACGAAGATGAGACCATTGCGACGCTTACTCCGCGGCTTCGTCACGAATGACTCTTTTTTCGGTTTTTCTGGTGACGTCGCAGCCTGCGTAGCGGTGACTACTTTGGTTTCATCGCGAGACGAGTCCGTAGGAGGGGATTGGACATTGTCGTCCTTAGCCAGGCGACGGCGGAGCATGTGGGCGATCGCCAGAAACACTGGGTGGAATTGACAGCCGCGGGTTGAAGGAAAGAGTCGGTATATCTCAAACAAGAAAAATATCCAACAGGACAGACAGCCAGGAAAATGAAGTCAAGAATAAAAGAAAAGGAGGGAGAAGAAGGGGGAAAAAAAGGCGCACTATGTGAAGAAGTTGCGACCCAGAAATCACATGCTTTCTGAAGTTGCAACCAAAATGGGACGTCATGAGATTTAGTCCCCAAAATTACGAAATCCGCTTTTCTCCCTTTGTACCTGAACTCTTTTACTTCCTCAGCACCCCCATCAATTCCCCACATTCACTCAGAACTATTACGACACCCTTCCGCACCTGTCACTCTTCTCCGAGAACAAGATAGAAAGATTGGATTCTCTCAATGAGTCCGAAAACGCGGCCGGAATGAGCCATGACGCTACTCCCACCGCAGTCTCCGCTGCACCCCCAGACCTCCGCTACATCCGCTATGACGGCACACGCGAGGACGAATATGTCGCTGCCATGCGGCAACTGATCTCCAAGGACCTCTCCGAGCCGTACAGTATCTACGTCTACCGGTATTTCCTCTACCAATGGGGCGATCTTTGCTTCATGGCCATGGACGACACACTGCCAGACCCGATGGTCGGGGTCGTAGTCTCGAAGCTGGAACCACACCGCGGCGGCCCATTGCGGGGCTATATTGCCATGTTGGCAGTGCGCGAGGAGCATCGAGGTCGCGGGATTGCAACGAAATTGGTCAGAATGGCGATCGATGCAATGATTGCGCGTGATGCGGATGAGGTTTGTTGCCCGGGTCCCACAGAGTTGCACATGTGCTCCATTCAAAAGACACTATACTAATAGGAGGTGCTTACAGATCGCGCTCGAGACCGAAATCACAAATACGGCGGCTATTAAGTTGTATGAACGACTGGGGTTCCTGCGCAGTAAAAGATTGCATCGGTATTATTTGAACGGCAACTCGGCCTATCGCTTGGTGCTATATCTCAAGGAAGGTGTGGGGTCTATGCGGACGGCGTTCGATCCGTACGGGCCCCCTGATATGTCTGGTCCAATTGCCCCTCCGCCGCCAGCTTTGCTTCATGGAAATGGCAATCAATGATGTATGAGACGGAATGGCAGTTTGCTTGTGAATAACCTATAGACTACGCAATTACGACAATAGAGAATATGAGTGATGAATACATATTAACGATCTATTGCAATGAACAGTAGGGCTGGGGAGCCGAAGTCTATTTCTATAGTATCTATACATGGCATTATATAGAAAAGGGGAGGGGTTAGTATACAGAGGTATAATATACAGAAAAAAGTCAGACGTAAAAGCGCTGAGTTCATACATGATATGTGAATAGCTGTTGGACCCCTGTAGCCCATACAACCAATATTATATGCAGTAAGTGGATAGTGAGTCACTGATCAACAAATACAGTGCACAGCTCCGCTCCAGTCGAGGCGGTTCAACCACGTTCACTGCAGATAGTCCGACTTTCTTTTCACCGAGACTTTAATAGCATTTTGCATCAACCACTGTGTGGGTCGAGGGACCGATTTCCACTCCTGATCCAGTACGGCTGCAGCCTCCAACATGATATTCAATGACTTTGAAGGCCGGTACATTGGACCGACTTCCGTATCACGTAATATCAGTTTTGAAGCCAAAATTTGTTGCTTCTCTCGCTCTCCACCAGTAGGCTTGAATCCAGTTGCAAGAGAAGCGACTGGGTTCCGACTGAACTCAGATGGCACAAGCTCCGAAAATGACTCATCTAAAGGATAATTTGGAAGATGAAGATCGACCCCCACGATGACTTTGCCTGCACTGGTGAGCCAAAGTTGATTGTATTGACCTCCGGTCTTTCGAAATGATGTATTGCGGAGCAACGATGTAAGCACAGACTGTCGCATGTTGTATGTCACGCCTCGGTACATGCACGCGTATCTCCATAGCACACGGCAGATGTTGTAGTGTCGTCCTTTGAAGGCCACCAAGAATAATTTCTCCCAGGCATCTTTTGTGAGCACACGCTCAGGACGGTCGATGAATTGAAACAAGACCCGGAGGAGGGAGAAGATATCCTTGCGAAAGAGTAAGACGATTTGGTTGACGGTAGAACCCTTGACAGCAAAGCCTTGCTGCTTGCATATTTGGAGTATCCGTTCCATGGCTGAAAAGTCCTTCTGCCTGGCAGCAACGTTCAACATTTGATTGATCAGCGATGGAGGGAACCAATTGGCACCCTGTGTGTCAATAAGCATATTGAAAAAGGAGTCAACACTTTTCCCACTTTTGAGATGTGCATGAAAAGTATTTTGTATCGTCACCTGCAACGCCGTCCGCATGGCGCTAGACTCGTTGAGATAGCCTTTCTGCATCATACGCGAGACAAGGTTCGCCTTTGCTTTGGGTGAGACAAGGCAGTCAAGGAAAGTAAGCCAGGTATATGGGTTCGGCCGGATATTCAACCGCGGCATTGTTAGCAGAAACTGGCGAAACAGCCGCATATCCTGCTTCTGAGCCGCAAACTTCAACAAGATATTAAAGGAGTCGACAGTTACGACATGCTCGGCTCTCAGAAAGATCATGCGCGCGTACTTCACAAACTCATGGTCAAGGAGGAAAGATAGTGCGGTATTCAGTGCAGCAGTCGACAAAAAGCCATGGTACCGTTCGTTTTGAAACAACGCAAGGAGAGATTTGGCCACTTGCTTTTGGTGGGAGCTCCCTGGAGCAGCCTTGTAAGAAGGCGATGACCGTGCGACTTCATCCACATGCTCCGCAAATTCCCTGACACTCGACAAATTCTGGGAAAGGGGGAGCAGCGTTCCCAAATTCGCAGGATCCTTAGCGGATTTATAAAAGTCCCATACACCTCGGATGATGGGGACCGGAATATTTTTCCGGGCCATGGTTTCCATCGAAGGAAACACTGGGATCGGTGGCTTTCTGATATCGATCAAAGGATCACCCATTTCTTGAAGGCTCTTTGCATGCGCAATACGATCCCCGACCAGCTCCACCACTCGCTCGGAACCAGACAATACAACCTTCCTGTATTGGCCTTCACTCTCCCGTGGATGGAGCACATGGACTTTACACCCATTGTGCATAGGGACATACCAAACATTTTCCTTCATAGCCATGTCCGTAGCACCCGCAAGGAGAGCAACAGTCTCCTCCGGCAATAGCATCTCCTTGTGTTTTATACCTCTCTTCCTCCACACCGTATTATTTTGCTCCATTCGTTCGAACAATTCCTCCAGCTTAGTCCAAAGGGTCCACCTCCATTTCGCTTCGGGGTTCATCCGCTTAGTGAAAAACAACCGACACCTTAACTTCCGCCTATCCCTAACAGATAACGATTTCATAGTAGCACGTGCTCTCTCATGAGAATGCATCTTGGGAGGGGCTGCCAATGGCCGCGTATGTGTTTTCAGGTCTCTTGCTCTCGGGGCATTGGATTTCGGAGGAGGCGGTGGTGTTGGACGGGGAGGTTTCGAGTCGATATCGGCAAATATATTGAACAAGCGTTTTCGTCTGTCTTCGTGCAACTTGCTCTTTTCTGTCGAATCGGGCAATGAAGGCTTTGAACTCGTGGCGTTTTTCGGCGGACTCACACCGTCGCGGTTTACTTCACCCCCTGTCCACCCATCTTGTCCACCATCTGGTGTAGTAGTAGCTTGATCGTTCTGCTGCGAGCTTCCAGCCTCCTCAATCACATCGGTTTTGGCTGCATTGCTACTCGACGCCCACCGTTTCGTAGACCCCCCGAGTGACAACCTCCGGCGCGTCCCCGGAACGAACCCGCCTGCGTTGCATAGTCTCGCTGTACATTTAGAAGTGCACTTAATTGATGAGATTGACCTCCGTTGGCGGACTGCAGCTGTAAACCAACGGGGGTAGAGGAACAGGAGAGGTTCGTCGGGGCCAGCCGCAACACTGTCTAAGACGGTGGACAATACACGTCTTTTCAGACACGGGCGGCCACGCGATAACATCGAGGAGTATACGGAGCAAGTGCCTGAGTCATGGAAAGGGCGAAGAGTCGCGGGCGAGTTTGGATTTGCTCCTGTCTAAAGACGTCGTTTTTTCAAGCTGCGGGCAAAGCTCTCCGGCGCGGAGATTCTAGAAAATGTTTGCCTCGTCGGAATGGCAGGCGGTCAGTGCTCTCCAGGAATCGGACCGATACTCGCCGTAAACAACATGTATACCTAGTCTCCGCAATTTTTACTATTTGAATACGAGAGAGACGAAAAATATCAAAAATAGCTATTATTGATAAGAAAAGCTAATGGATATATAGGCAGGTCGTACGGAGTGGGATGCCCCAAAGACGTACACCTGATCCCCGCTGTACGCTGGACCAGCCAAACTGGGTATAATACAAAAAATCAAGATGTATACTGATAAATGTGTCCTTCGCGACCAATCTCTGCCCCCTGAGGTATGCCTTTAATCTCTCCACCGTTGTCTATTGGCTTGTGTGAGAATTTCCCTGAGGACCTAGACAACAGACTTTCCCTCTTCGCTTCCGGAGTCAAATCCAACATCTCTGACATTTCCCGAGCAGGAACTCGTCCTTCAGAAGCGAGGATCTCAGGCCCAGTGAGGTAACGCTTTGCTGTGGTTACAGCTTTGGTGAGGTAGTCTTTTTGCCGTCGGGTTTCCTCTGCATCCATACCACTAGACTCGGGCTCCTTCCCAGACAGCTCCTCGATGATGCCAGTCAAGTGGGTCACTAGTTGCCAGCGCGAGGCTTGGAAGACAAACAGTGCCATTATATCTTGCATCTGTAGGTCTTTAGCAACAGCGTAATGAATGTATGAGTTAATGTGTGCTTACCTTTCCATCTAAATAGTATAACTCTTGACCTCCATCCGCCACAAACCTTCTGAGGATATCGAACTTCTCACGGTCTATCTTTGCATTTCTCAGGGCACTCATGAGTGTTGGAATATTCCCGATCTCTTCTAGAGGACCTTCTTCGTCCACAGTGGTCGTCGCTCGACTCAAATGGGTGGATGGCCCTTGGGAACCCCGTCCTGCACTTGCTGCTCTCTTCTTCTTGGCGGTATGGATAGTAAAGTAGTCTTCGTTGAGCATATGAGCCATCTCAAAGCCTGACCGGCCGCGACGGCTTCTTTCCGAGGCTTTCTTAACCCGTAATCTGACCCATCGCCTCCGGCGAACAAACGAATGAAACCAAGGGTGGGATCCATGCCAGGCTGACGAGCTAAAAGAGAAAGAATACTGCCAGCCTTGATCATCCACATCGCCAGACATATCCACGAACCATGTCTTCCACGCCCACTCCCAGCTCGGATCCGGCACCTGCGCATTTGTGATATTGACCGGACTATCTCGAAAGTCGTAGGTGACCCAGGCAGCTGGATCGAAGTTGAGAAGAGAACCGTGAGAATAAAGAGGGATACCAAAGAAAAACCAGCCCCGCTGGTTCTCGTAAAGAATGTCTAGCTCGGTACCTGGTTTGAGGCCACTGACACCATGGCCGGTCACTGATCCAGGGCCGCCATTTTCTTGGTCTGCGGCCCCGAAATCACGCTGTTCGCTAGTTGGCAAAGTCGAAATATCGGCAAGGCTTTCGCCCTCAGTGTTAGTGTATGTGGCTGTTAGAGATAGTCTGGCGTCCGAAGGGCGTCTGTCTGCGTCGTCGTCGTCTGTGATTCCTAGATTCTTTGGCTGCCATTTTTTATATTTGCGCTTGGTCAGCTCGCGCCGTACTGAGGGTTTCTTCCATCTCCTGGATGTATTTCTTGACAGGTCATCAGCTGTGGTGATCTCCGAAAGGCCCTCATCGTCGGAGAGTCGACGGTTCGGGGATGTGTTGTCGATCAGGTTCAAGCTGGGGCGGCTCTCCATGGTGGTTTATAGATTGACCAATAACAAGAGCGCAGCACAAATCCTGCAATAGCACTAATATTAGACCCCGACCATCATCGCAAGTCAGAGAACTGAGCCCGTCAGTGGCTGGTGCCAGGGCGCTATAAAAGGGGGAATAGATAATGCGATAAGAGATAAAGGAGGGAAGCGAGACAATTACGGGAATTAAGAATTAGGAATTAGGCAAACATAAGTATAAGAAGGAGTAAGGAATATGACTAAAAACTATTACCCTGGTCGGGTCGTATATCGACCTAAAAGTGAAGAAACTTGGCATCGGACGAAAAGCAAGGCCTTCAGCTGAAGGCAGCTGAAAAGAAAAGTAAATCGATGACATCGTTTGCGGGGCGCGTGCTCATCGGATCGACGCCGACCATTTATCGGTGCCTGAGGCTAACCACATCCAGGTCTTCCTCCTCCGTCCCACTACTTTGGATAGTAAATACCCGCGCCCGACGCGTTCATACATGCGGAACCCCCCGAGGACAAGAAATATTCAACGGACAGAAGCTAGATCCACACATCCTACAACACCCAACATCTTTCACGCATTGGTTAGCTGGACCACCGGACAAAATGGGGGAATCAATGCATCGCAAAATTGAGCTCCAAGCCCCCGCCGATTTCACATATCTCTACGGTAACACTGTCGCCCTTTCGCGCCAAAAGCTCGACCTTCATTTACCCCCCTCTGCAAACCCTGAAGATGGACCAGATCCAATGCGCGAGCGGGTCCGCGAGTTAGTCGACGAGGTACATAGCCTACTCTCAAACCGATATATCGACTGAACCCCCCTAATACTGATGGACATGCGAAACAGTACATATTGCGTACCTTCACATCGGCTTCCTCCTCAATAAGTATCAACGGTCTTGACTCTTCATCGCCTCAATTTCCTTTTCCGGCTGCTTTCACTGCGCCTGCAGAGACAGTCGAGTACGAACCATATGACGGGCATCTTGCATCACGTGTGACTTCGCTCTACGCGCAATTGGAATCGCTTACAACGACAGTCGCACAGTTAAGGCGGGATGCGCCGCGACGTGCGGCGGAGACGTATGCAGCGGAGTTGAAGAAGGTGATAGAGGAGGACGAACATGATGACCTGGAAGATGAGATACTTCTGGAAAGTGGGGAGGACAGTGAAAGGCAAACAACGGAAGACGTCGACATGCCTGATGCAGACCAGAACCAGAAACAGACTGCCAACAATGGGCCCAGTACAAATGGCTCACGCCGGAGGTCAGCGAAAACAAAGTGGGATTTACATGTGCCCCTTGGCACCGACCATGAAGCAGAACTATGGCGCACTGGGGAGATGGCAGAAGTATATGAGGATACATTGCGGACTTTACTTCGACTTCAGGGCGAGGCTATTCCTGGCGATGAGACAAACGCCACAACAGATGGGGCCGCCGATGGAAATGCGGTAGCATCGACAGTCGGGAAGGCTGAACGAGCCAGTCGGGCAGTTGAAGTCGTGGAGAAGAAGTGACCGCCTATAGGTCTATTCTGTCATTTTTTCTTTGCGATTCAATTCTGTTGGTGTTCGGCGCTCGGCATGGAATGATACCATTAAATACTCCACCGTGATTGATAATCTGCTATCGGGAATAATGATTGATATCGGCTATTCAGGCAATGCCTTGTGGTAGGAGTTCAAGCAGACCTACCATATTACAACTGGCCCTTTTCGTAATCAATACACACCAAGTCGTACATTGAACTCAAACCCCGAATCCCTAATCAGACAATCACTTTTATATTCTGTCCCAATATTTACTCTTCTCAGCTCCATCTATAAAAGCACCTCACGCCGCTCATGTTGCGTTGTTTAATATCTAATGTCAAGCCAAAGGGAAAACGAAGACAAGATGGGAAAGCCGGCAGCCGTTTCTCAGGTAGTAGATAGCTAACAGTTGAATTCGGATGGATCAAAGACGGCCATAGGGAGATAGAAAAGTACGGTTGACGTAAACTATTCCCGGGAGGCATCTTGAGGAAGGAATATATAGGAATAACACAGCACTGCAGCTTTACCCATGTGGATCCAAGACAAAAGGGGCGGAAAAAAGAAAGAAAAAAAGGAGATCGGGTTTCTATGCAGTGGGCTGAGAAGCTTCTTGCGTTTCAACCTTCTGCTCGAGGCCAGGATCCTCATTCTTCACGATGTTTTCGTCCTCCTTGGGAGTAGCCCACTTGGGCGCCTTGGCCCACTGTGGATCTTGCCAGGGGCCCTGGTCACTCAGCTCACAGCCGCCTTCGCACTGGCAAGTACCACCGATATCCACGGGGAGGTTCTCAGCAGGGACTTGCTCCAACAGTTCCTTCTTATAGTTAGAACCAAGGATGTGAATCTTTTCGACAGTCACGGGGTCAAGGAAGCCCTTAACAGCGTTGAAAGCACCGCTGAAACCCCAAGGGGCGTTGATCAAGTAGAGCTTGCCCAAACGCTCGGGGTAGTAGTTCTGCGAGATGGCAGAGGCCTGACGAACATATCCATATACGGATGGGATGCTTGTGATACCGACGCCCTTCAAGTCCATAATGGTGCAGCAAGTCTCCAGCAGCTTGCCTGCCTTCCGAGAGCAGGCGGGCAGTCGGGGGTCGGCAAGCTTCTCGTACTCAGTGACAAGGTTCTGCAACATGCGCTCGGCGGTGGTAATTTTGTACATGGCGGTAAGATCGATCTTGCCCAGCTTCTCGATGTAGACAGGTCTTCCGTCCTATTTCCATTATATTCACTATTAGCATCGAAGTCGACTCAGAAGAACACATGCACGGTGGTTATACCTTATCCGTCTTGTGGTAGTACTGAGGATAGAATTTGAACACCTCCGGTTTCTCCTTGTAGTCGAAAGTGCGAGGCAGATCATCAGTGCCGAACTCTTTCCGCCACTTTTCGCAGTCGACGAACCTAATGAGGAGAGCGGGCGGATGTCAGCGCTGTATTTCGCATTGTTCAACGGAGGATAAGAAACAAGTCCAAGTATGAGATCACTGATTGTACAGTTCTCATCGCTAGGCTTTCGCAGTGTCCGCGGGCACTAGTCAATCAAACAAATGAGAAGTAGTAAGGAAGGCCTCCGACATACATGGTCTTAGCAAGGGCAACGTCGAACTTTCTCGCCCTCAAAAAGCGGAGCAAAGTCAAAGTGTCCAGCCTTTCGGTGTAACCGAGCTGCTCCAGCTCACTCCGAAGCTGTTCTACCTTTGCATCCTGCTCTGGGGTGGTGTGGCCAGGGTGGCCAGTGTTGGCAACCGGCGCAGTGGTGGAAAATCATAGTTGTCGTACTTCGAGCTAGGGGCGGCCATGGTGGATGGTATGCGAGGGTCTGTATGAGAGGGAGTGAAGGGTAGAAGGTAGGAGGAGTTGCGGTGCGGGATGAGAGAAGTAAAGTATTCGTGGTCGGAAGACAGAAAGCGCTTAGTGTCAAGGGAGGAATCAATTGTTAGTTAAAGGGGGGTAGGGAGGAGGAGAAGAAGAAGAAGAAGAGAGTGGGGAGGAGATGCACGATTACAGCGAACTCCTGCAGTCTACAATATTATTGAATTCCTTTGACTTTACACATCTTTTTTCATGCATCCATATTTTATGTATTTTTCTTCGGAGCTCTTGCGCTCTTTACTAATGTTTGCCTGATATATCTCTGAATCAATAATGTAATCCGAAAAATTAATTACAAAAATACGTCGAGAAGAGACGGTCAACGGGGAAACCGTTTTAGAGAGAGTGGGCGGTGTCTCCGATACAACACTTCCAGTCTCCGGCCAGTGGGAAAAGAAACTGCCAGTGAGGGAAAAAATGAGAAAAAGGAGGGGCGAAACACAAATACGCAAAGGCGGTCGGTCAACCTCGAATGCCAGCACAGTCGCCAAAAGAAATTACAAAACCCCCAATAGATTAAATTCTGTCCTGGAACTAAGATCAAAGCGGAGCGAAGAAGGGGGAGGGGGCAAAGAGTCTCGGAAATTAAAACGACGAAGAATCCCTTTATGCCATGCTCTATCAAATTGTTCATATAAACTACGGAGTAAACTGGTCAGATATTGATTTGGTATGCAAATTACTGTAAGATTGGACCCGGAGATCTACAAAAGCGGTGATGCCGAAGGTGACGTCGTCACTGGACCACCGAAGACTGACTACGACTTAGCACCAAATTAATTACCAGTAGTGGCGATGTGCAATGTTCCAGACGAAGTTTAAATAAGGCAAACCGAAAACCATCGATTGTCTATATAACAAGAAGTCTACTTCATAAAATGATGAGCATACGTATGGCCTGCACATTGGGAGGAATGCTGATGTAACCTACTATGTACAGTGACTTGTAAGTAAGTAGACTTGCAATACGGAAGTATGCGCTGAGATAAGGGGCCATCGGGTTCGTACTCCGTAGTGAGATCTACAAACATCAGCGTCCTACTGTTGGAACCCGTTTGGTTTTGTATTTGGGGAGGGAAATTTCTCACTTAATTCTATACCAAACACCTGGTAGATACCGGCCTCTGCTTAAGTCTAGGGAACGAATACTCGATGTCTCTCTTTTATACAAATCCCGACTCTACTCCATGTTTTAAAAAAGAAATTCAACTACTAAAACACAACTATCAAGCACACCATTCGAAGCTGGTGGCAAATCCGCCTACTTATTGATCGATCTTGTCAAAGCACAATGTACACGTCAGGAAATGCCCATGGGACATACTACTTAGGTAGTACTCCTGAAAGTCCCCATAGCTTCTCCACTCACTTCATTACAGCTGCTGGTCAATCTATGATTGCGGTTTAGACTATTATTTCCGTCGTATCCCTCCCTAAGTGACCCATACAACCGCAGGTACTCAACCTCTGCTGGTGTCAAGCTGCACCACCAAACCTACTATAAACCGTTCTCAACGGCGTTGGAAGCTGAAGAATGCATGCGTGGAGGTTTATGGTTATCAAGAGTTACTGTGTTCTCCGCTCTGGGTCATATATGGGAATAAACACAGCCAACTGACCTATGGCATATACTCAATTGGCCACGTCATACAGCATCGAACTAGTGTGGTATCTTGGCAGTCTTGGCTGCTCATTTGTACCCCCGAATCATCCATTCGATATGACATCTCTCGAGTAGGGTGTACATCGTCACCTGACTACTTACTTGAAGAGGCCTCAAGACCATAACATCCCCCAACGCGTTAAGTATGAGAGAACTAGATTCTCACTACTCCAACTATGGATGATACTATATAGCGCCTAGCTCTCATATCTTCTCTCTGCCTACCTTGTTCTAGATCATAGATCCATCACCGGGCCCAGTCAGGCAAAACAGAACCCCGATTCATCCATAGTAACAGACCGGGCTCCCCACATTCGCAGATGCCCAAGATCCTCTGCCTCCACCCTGGATCTCTCCCCAACTCCCTCATCAAAAGGTCATACCGATACAACAACTCAAAACACATCTTCAAATACGCCTTCATCTCTGCCCTTTCCACATCCGTCTCCAGGCTCAACGGATCCCACGATGAGCAATGGCCATCAGCGATGCCCTTCGCATTCCAAAACAGGCGATGCGGGATATTCTGCGCAGGATAGTCATGATCTGCCAGCGCCCAACCAGTGAAGTGCCTGAACCGCTGCGTCTCCGTCAGACGGACAGTGTCATCTGCAGACCCGCGTTTGGCATTGGCTTTCACAGCAGCGGCGATGTTCAGTAGTAGGTAGGCTTGTAGAGCTACGTCCGGGAGATGGTTGACACCGAAGCTGTGGCCCCAGCTTAGAGAATCAAGGGTCGCCAGCGGGATCTTCTTGTGGTTTGCTAGACGTAGTAAAGCGAGCATTTCATTGGAGATAAGGAGCATTTTCACGGCATCAGCTAAGTCCCCATCAGCGGTGCTATATGG
Organism: Aspergillus nomiae NRRL 13137; assembly: GCF_001204775.2. NCBI lineage: Eukaryota > Fungi > Ascomycota > Eurotiomycetes > Eurotiales > Aspergillaceae > Aspergillus > Aspergillus nomiae. The sequence continues at coordinate 29,812 of NW_015378272.1, forward strand.
ATCCTCGCGGATCCAATGGTCGACATTCTGGAATTCTTCACAAAGGGGATTGGAGACTGCCGAATTGGTTCGGTGTGGTTCGAGGTGGTATTTCTGTTCGATGGCCGGTAGGATAGCCGTGTCGAAAAGAGGCCCGGATGTTGGCAGAGCCGTAGACGGTGGGTACTTAGCTCGCTCAGTAGTTGCAAACTCCTCAATCACGGAGATAAGGGATTTTGTAAAGTGGTTTAACTCAGCAGACTCGCGATCAATGAAACGGTCATGGATAACGAAGTCGTTCTTGCGGTTCTTGTATTGGTTCTCTTTGATGAAGCCGAAATGTGAAGAGACTGTGTTCCAAGGGAGCTTATGGTCTAGATGCATGATACTCTATCTATGGAATATGTTCTTGGTTTGAGAGGTGCTATCGAAGGCACTGTACAGAAAAAAAAATCCCCACAAGTACCAGTCTAGCGCTTATCAAGTTTAACAACTTATGTTTCCATTTTTAGGGCTTGGTTAGGCAACCGCCGCTTAAGCTACCTACTATCGAATTCCCCCCTTTTGCCATACGCCACCCTCCTAATACTTGCGCGGACTAGTCAAATGGGGAGGGCAAAAACATGGTGATACATGTTATAGTCTCCATTTCGGATGCGTCCCTATCCGCCAGCCACGGCGCCACAGGTTAAATTTAACGCCTCATCGTGAATCAGTTCCAATCACCCCGATGAAATGTCCCATGTGAACCCCTTTTATCGTTAAGCCAATTGTCCCGGCTTGATCCGATGCTGTCTTTGGTTGTTAAATACTCAGGGCAGCTTATAGGTGGCAACACGATCTGTGGGAGTAGAATAAAAACAGGTTCTATATCTTAGCTGCATGTCCACAGAATATACGTGTGGAGTAGTTGATCTTGCAATTGAGTCCTGACGATGTCGAGTAATACGAGACTTCAGGGCTCGCTGGAGTTATTGAAGGCGGGAGGTTTACAATCATCTACATTGGTGTCATGTGTACTTGGAGAATATCTTGATTGTTTTTGTTTGATATGTCAATCACTAGGGAATAAAATATCACACAGTGCGTATAGACCTCCCTCGTCACCACGCGTCGGAACATCTCCACAACAAACCACCACCATATTTGTGAAAGCAGGGAACCATAAAGCCATTGCACAAGATTATTGACTGCTTGCTTTGCTGCGCAGCTTTTCAGTTGTATCATCATATTTGAAAGCGAGTAGTGAATAGGACGCTTAATTTCCACGATAGCATAAGAGCTGCTCCAGGATCCTTTCGTATCTCATGCAGTACGTTCGCTTGAGACTACACAAGAATGCTTTTGCAGTTTGGGCCTGGCGATTCGATTTACAGATCCTTCTTGGCGCCATCGTCGCTCTTACCGGCAACCTTGTCACCCAGGCTGTGGTATTCGCGGGTAAGACCCTCACATTGCTTCTTCAGGGTCTCAATGTCACGGTTCTTAGCATCAAGCTCCTTCTTCAGACGTCCGATCTCGCCAGCGTTTCCAGCTTCAGCAAGGCGGGCCGAGTCCTTTCCGCCGGCCTTCTTGTCACCCTCAAGAGTCTTGACCTTGTCTTCAAGGCGGAGGACATCTAGGATCATGGTGTAGGTGCGGTTGAGGATGAGAGACAAGAAGAGGGTGAAGCCGCAAAGGTACATGTTACGTTGAGAGTAGAACTTCCGGGCCTGGACTTCCATGCGGTCAGTGCCAAGGGCGGCCGCTCTGTTAACAAGAGATATTGTCAGATATACCTAGACCACTACACATGCATTGAAGTACGGCAAGTTACTTACCCCATGTTCTCCTTAGAGAAATTGGTCACCTCCAGCTGGACACGGTACACTCGGTTCACGCTGTCAATGAAGAGAATCAAAATGAATATGAATGTAATCTGAAAAATTCGTTAACAAGAAGTTTGTTCCTATCTTAGGCAACTAGGGGCTTACCTTCATTCCATATTGTAGTTTCGCTACTATCGGACTTTCAGAGATGAAGGTGAACAACTTCCGCTTGATAGTGAAAGGCAGAGGGACGATGAGTCCAATAAATATCACCATCTCGAAGACGAGAAGGCAAAAAACCTACGCAGATGAAGTTAGTACTGCTTGGAACTGTGTAATCAAAGCAATTCGAGATGTATCCTCGGCACAGCCGGAACTGTAGGCTACACCCTGTGCTGCAAGTTGACATGGTGGATTCGGTGTCAGTCTGCAAAATAAAACTTACAAGACTGTAGTAGAGAGTCATTTTGCCTGGAACTAATACCCCGATTCGACAATTGACGATGGAAATAGGTTCAGGGGTTGCGATCGATGTGTGGTTGTGGGGGAAGCTTGAAGCGGTAAACAAAAGATAAGAATTGCCAAGGACAGTACCAAGCAGTCAAGGGATGGCTGCAACAAGCTCTGAATATATAATGCAGAGCCTTGGAATGAGGAGACGAGTAATTTTCCTGGGCGGGGGAATGAGATCAGAGGCTTTTTTTGTATCCAGGGCGATGAAGATGAGGTGGTCCTTTTTCAGCTTCGGCAGGGAAGACGTCATCACCGCCCGGAGCTGAAACGTATAGCACGTGACACATTTCTGCCTAGTTCGGCGCTTCCGGAATGTGAAATCACGTGCCAGTGGTGCTTTCTATACAATATGGCTGTTTCATTCTCTAGGTGCTTTTTTGTCTAGATATGTTACTTCTAAATGTGTATTTACATGGTATCATCATAGCTCATCCCTCTGCTTCCCCATCCCAAGCGTTTGACTTGTGTTTCGGCTCGAACTTGAAGTCCTTATGGGCTGGACCGAGGAACATTTCACTACACAGCAGGTTAATATCCATGTGAAGCACAGGGCGTCTCAAGAAGGGAGGGAGAAAAAGAAGACGCTTACGTGATCTTGATCCAGTCTTTGTAGTTGTGACTGCCCATAAGAGTCTCCAACTCATTTCTGCCTCTCCAAGACGGTGGTCGGTCCTGAATACGTGGTGGAAGATATTCAAGCAATCCAATAGGAATGTAGCGGCAGGCGAAGCTCAGCCATTCGAGTAGGAAGCGCCGTGTAGTGCCAACTCCATGCTCGTCTGATCCCCATGTCTCTAGACCATACTTGGCAAACTTCTCAACTAGCGATAAACGCTCGGACGCAGACTTATCGAGGTACTGGCCTGCCTGAATCTCCTCAAATAACCAAGGCTTGATCAGAGCACCTCGACCAACCATCACAGTGTCAACACCAGCATTGTTGACGTGGTCGTCGTAATCCTGGTGCGAGTAACAGTCTCCATTCCCCAGGAACCATGTCTTACCTCCATTCGGCTGTGTCCGTGGGTCTGGCTCTCGTACGGTATCTATGACTTGATCCGTTTTTTCATTCAGTCTCTTGATAAGAGCAGCACACTCAGAGATATATTCCCAATCTGCTTGTCTGGTGTACCGCTGCTGTCTGCTCCGTCCATGCAGGGTTAAGGCTGCTACACCAGGAGCACCAAGTCCAAGGGTACTGGACTCGTAGCCCCCGAGAATTAAACGTTCTGCCACCCTGAGAGCATTGGGTGAATTATCTTTGGTTCCCATGCGAATCTTGGCGGTGATAGGTATTTCTTGTGAAACTGCATTCATACCGCGAAGGATCCTCTCGAGCTTTGACGGGTGTTCGAGAAGGGCAGACCCAGCTCCATCACGGTAGAGCAAGTCAATGGGGCAGCCGCAGTTCAAATCGATAACACGAAGGTTTGGGGTATATGCAGATAGTACCTCGGTCGCCTTAAGTGCTTGCCAATGCTTGTTTGCCGCAATTTGGGCGCCGAATCTAAGATCTTTCGAGTGATCATATTCCTGCACTACATCAACCCCTGGAGATATAGTTGGAGGTAGCATTTCCGTCTCGTGTGCTCTCATCAATGCCCACTCTCCTTTGTTACCCTGGATTAATGGCATACTCAGGGCCATCTCCGAGTAGGTAAACTGTGCGCCAAGTTCTATGCATAGTCTCCGGAAGGGAAGGTTTCCTTGTGTGGTTAGAGGCGCTAAAACAGGAGTTTCCGGGCCGAAGTAAATACGGCGCTTTTCCGACGGTAAGAATGGTGGCTCTAGATATTGCGCCCGGTTCTCTTCTTTCTCTATTTTGGCCTCCTCGGTCTTGGACTCTGCGCCCTTCTCTTCAGAAACGTTCCGGTTGTGAATTACCTTCTCCAGTTCTCTGGAGGTTTTGTCCAACCAACGTCCGTATGAATCAGCTCGAGGCGTCTGGACCTTCTTGCGGTGCAGCGCAAACTTAGCTTCCGCTGAGGCAATATTTGCAGTGCCATCCTCGGCGGCAAAAGGGACAAGTGGCTGTGCTTTCTTCTTGCGCTCCTCATCCTCAACCAGCACCAATTCTTTTCTGCCATCGGCGGTCTCGCGTTCAATCATGTGAGAGCCCACGAGACGACATTTCCAGCCGGAGAGGCATTTGCCTTTTGCATCCCAAACTGGACACATACCATCAAAGGTTGCCAGATCACCACGTTTGTATTCCTTCAGATAGGTTCGTAGATCGTGCTCATAACGACACTTTTCGCCCCATTGGCAAACTCCGGGAGAGAACTCAGGTGTAAAGACCCTGCTCGGACACAGGCCCTTTTCGTCTTTAGACGATCCAAAAGTGCGGTTTGTGTTTTGTCCAGTAGGCTTCTTCTTCTTTTTCTTCTTCCCCGTCTCTTGCCCTTGGCCCTCCTCGTGACGTGCGGCCTCGGCAGCGTCATCAGTATTAGGTTGCGGTTCGGTGTTCGTAGCCCTTGGGATAATGAATCTAGTATATGGTTAGTCAATAAAGTCCACCGCAGATAGTTGCTCCTGCGCCCACATACTCTGCCTTAACGGGGGCGATACCCCTCGCGCGCTGAGTGGCACCATTGTTAGCGTCGTTGTCAGGCGTTGATGTATCATCCAACTTTGCTTTCTTTGAGGGAGGTTCCTCAATATTGTCAGTCGCTAATGTATGTGTCACTGGTGCGTCGGTTTGACCGCGCATGGCGCCTCCGGCGTTTGCGATTGAGCGGTTTCGGGCGCCATTATCAAAACAGCTGTAACGATAGAATGGTCACCTCTCTTGCCCAAAGCGACGAACAAATAGCCGATGAGTAGAAATTCCAATCTTAAATTCCAACTCAGGTGCAGCTAGGTTCAATGCTTGGCGCAAACAAGCCTTCTTCTTCGATCAATGCCGACAAAAATTTCGGCTCTCACATCCCACCGCGGAGTATGAACGAGGGTTTGCATTGTTTGCAGTTTGGGGTGGCGCACGAGCTAGTGGCGCACGTAAGGCGGTCTACATGAAGACGATGGCTGGTGCGCACCGCACTGGGGTTGGTTTGAGCACTACTATTGCTTTTATTGGAAGTGGTGATGTCGAACCCCAACTTAAAACTGCTGGGCTGTTTCCGGTACAGCGGCGGCATGCGCGGGTAGATTGGTTCCTTACATTACCGAAATACTGAACTCATACCTCCGTCGGCCTGTGTACTATACGCATGATTGGTAATTACAGGGGAATGCGTGAAGGGGCCCACCGAAATTGAACCTTCTGTGTCTTTACCCATTTTCTCGCTTTTCTAGAAGAACTCAACGAGCAGATGGGCGGCCGCCAAGAATATGTATCCTCGCCTCGGGATTTAGACCCAGCCACTGGCCCCGGCGTGCCTCTCCACCCAATCCACTTTCGCTGTTTCCTGTGGCTTTATTTCCTGTCTGCTAATGTAGGTACGGAAAAATGGCGGTAGGCGAGCGAACCTGAGTGGCTGCACGAGCATACGAAAATGGTATTTGAAAGTCTGTGGATTTCGCTTTTGAAGTGACTTGAATTTGGTATTTTCTCTCGCCTTTCTACTAGTAAGTTAGACTACTAGTCGATCAGGGGTGTCGAAGCCAATGGATGCATCGGTACCAACTCAATTGCAGCTTGGCAATAGATCACAAGACATGCCTATGGACACGTCTCTTGTCGACTGATGCCAAATGAATAGTACTTTCTTGAACTACCGAAATAAATTGATGTATAAGGTTGACTTTGTCTCTATAGTCCCGGTCAGCTGGTACTAGTGCCCCTATTTGAGTCTACCATGGTGCGAAACGCCGTCCTGTTGGAGATCCTCAGCTATGGAAACAGTCGCTAAGATCCACCTATCAGATATTCTTCCGTTCTTCGCACCTTTTGCAGTCGGTGGAATGGCACATGTGGCATTTCAAGATCGGTGAACTTGGGTGTGTATTGACCCACAGGGGACTCAACGTTGGGTTGACATTGATTTGTATATGATTGCAGCAAAATGTAGGACAGTGGGTTAGATCATGCAAGTGGCAGGGAGGTATACATCACCTGAGGCGGTATCGAATTTCGAAATTACAGTATTGCATCGAATTCGGTATATACCCCGTATGACAATACACTATGGATGATGAACTTAAGTACTCCGTACACAGTCGCTTACTGCTGCTACCTTCTGGTCGGTATTCCGGAGAAGAGGGATGAGATTGAGTCATTATCGTAAGGAGGAGGCTGGGGAACAAAACAGCCCCCTGCCCTTATACTCTGTAGTAAATCTAGATTGAATGTGTTGTGCGTATGAATTGCCACAAGAGGACCGCTAACAGGAACAAAGTAGTATATATTTGATAACCAGAAATGATCGCCTGATTCCAATACCACATGTTCCGCGGCTTGAATCGAATAAGGTTAGCGGCCACTCGGCCGATTCATTGTCTGAGTGACGTTTGGAAATCAACATCTATACATAGCAGCATGCCCGTTTGCCCGGTCTCGCCATAATAAGCCTCATATAGAGTATTCATTATATTCCTCCATCTCCGAAATACGCCACAAACACACAAACACATACCTACTCCGGAGTACCAAACGGGGTACGTATTTAGGCTTAGTCCGAGATTTGGAGTATGCTGTATATCAGACCAGAAGCGGTAAGTGTTTGAGCGGGTAAAGCGGTGAAAGCGGCCACGAAGAATCCTTCTGTTATGTTTCTAGCGCCGAAGCTAAGGGTTTGGTGATACATCCCCCAGTGTGGTTGCGTCCTGAAAGGTAGACCTGCGGCTATCGCTAGTGAGACGATCAGTGTTCCAGCTTGTTCTGATAGGGATGATCTCTTTTGGTGAACCCCCGGGGGAGGGGGGGGTTTCACCTTGCCACAATCGCATCACTCTATTTTATCCATAACCAGAGCGATTTGGACCAATAGAGTAAGTGAGGTCGCTTCAGGTTGGTCCAGCGCTGACAATACCTCTCTCATTTGCCCGTGTCTTGTGTATATCAGGCTGTGAATACAGACCGCCCATTTGTTTTGATCTGATCTCCACTACATGTGACAAGATTATTCTCTGATGTCATGTGGTGTTGGCCAGATAAAGCTCCGAGATGGAGTATAAAGTTTACATGCTGTATATCCGTACATACCAGTCCATTAAATGGTTGAACCTGCCCATATGACCATTACTGATGTGACCACCGATAGCCAAGCTTTCTGTTCAGGCCATCGCTCGACGATTGGGACGTTAAATACGTAGCGCCCAACCTATTTTACATATTCATTAGTCCCCGCAGTCGCGTACTAAAAGGCCTAGTAAGTAGTGCCTTTATCAACCTCAAGACCCTGAAGATCAACCATCGCAAAGAAACCTACCTAACCGTTAGTACACTGGGATTTAAGACAATGTGGGGGAAAATTGAATCTAATTTTGCGTAAGTTAGATAAAAGAAGTCGATCAGCGCATGTTCTTCTTGATGGCTTTAGATAGACTGCTCGTTTTAAGTGCTGATCAAGTTAATCTAGTCAAGAATGCCCTAGTCCGCAGTCCGAAAAGGACATTCAATCCAATCCGTCAGCCCCAAGAGAGCACATGTAAATGAACCACGGATCAAGTCCGCCTCCCTTCGCCCCATCGGCTATATGAGCCGTCTCACAATAGCGGAGACGTCACCTATACCTACATATTGCTATGTAATGTGTACGAACAAGATGACTCTGCTTAAAGTCTCTCGAATCCTTGTAGTCCAATCATTTGACAGTTCACGGGAGGATTGTCTTGACAAATAATCTTGTGTGGTGGGTTTGAGTTTGATGTGTCAATGTTGCAAGGGCAACGTAATGTACGCTGTCGAACTACAGGCTAACTCGGGAGGTTACTAGTTAGGGTAAGTGGTTACTAACGGAGTAGTCTCTCCGTCATTCCCCCAAAGATGGTTAGATTCAAATTACAGAACCTACTACAGAGATGTAACGAGTTTAGTACTAGTACTTTGTACTAGTACTAAGAAGTGCTACTCCATTACTCCATCTCACTAGTTAGTACTGTACCTTAGAAATGGAACTCTGATCCCACCGCCATCGTCATTGACTTCTGAGGAAGACTACTTCTTTAGTACTAGCTCGTGAGTGGTCGAGCGCTGCAAGCGGTGTCAGTCGAGAATCCACCATTCTTTAGCGATTGCACCAGTTGAACGCCGAACTCCTAGTTTAGCTGTCTTTAGTAGATAGACTAGCTATCCACGAACCCATAAGATTCTTTGGGACAACCATACGTAATGAAGCTGAGACCGACTAGAATTTTGCCATTGAAGACGGAGAAACAGCGACGCTGGGATGACAAGGGAGTATGACTAACTCGCCCACTTGGTTTCAGATTTGTCTGGCAATATGTCTCCGTGTAATACGATGTAATACGTACCAGGAAAGACACTGGATACCCATGGATGCACTTGTAGGTACCCTACCAACAGTTACCTGCCCCGTAAGGCAGTGAAGGTAGTAAGTCGCCTCCGGTAAGGTAGGTTATTATTACTAGAATGATGGAAGTCCTTCCTTCCATGACTCGATTCCGCCAGTTTGCCCAGTCTTTCCCCCTCCATCTCTTTCCGCTCTTTTCCCTGGTGTTATCGACTTATCGTGTTGTCTTGTCCTTCTGTTTACCGTCTCCTCTGTCTAAAATTAATCTTCATACTTCTTCATCATCATTCGAACCATTTCGCTGAGTCTCCATCGGCAGTATTACTAACTCATTGTTACGTGCCGCCACTGTTCCCGAATCCGTTACGGTTCCGCAGAGAAATCCAAAGCGGGACAGCATCCGAGGGTGGACACTCACTCCTTGTGTGATCCCGCCCAAAGCCGCTTTCGAGGATTCACTCCTTCATGCTTGGGTTGTCAGAGACGCTCAGTCCTCCTCCTCTTCATTACTCTCCTTCCGTTGGGGAACACGATCGCACATCCTCTCGGGACTCGACCCCTGTTACCACTCCACTCGGGTTTGGCGTACCGTCGCGCAGGGAAAAGGTCTCTGATTGTTCGTGGCCTCGAAACTCATTTGGTCTCCTCGACGACCAGTCATCGTATTTCGACCCGACGAAGTTATACTCGCAACCTCAAGAAGACTACGACTTCCCTCTTTCCCCTTCGCCCCCTTTGACCTCGGGCACGATGAACAATACAGCAGCTCCAATTGACATCGCCACTCGCCAGACCTCGGTCTCTCCCCCTGGGCAACAGGCGTCGAATTTGACCTCTGCTCTCCAGAGAGCTGGAAATGGCGAGCGGACCGGTAGCATATCTCACGCGGGCGGCGTTGGAATCAATATATTCAAAGCCCCACCACCTCGTAAAGACTCCATCGGCGCAGCGACCGCACAATGGGGTAATGGCTCGAAACCTATTTCTATGTCTGGTTCCAACCGCGATAAACAGCGCCGTGAGTCATTGGCCGGGAGCCTGGTTGGCGGTATGAGCTGGGGGGGTGTTTCTGTTGGCAGTTGGATACGCGATGAGTAAGTTTTCATGGGTGCGCGGTCGATATCCCACATGGATTTATTATCGGCATCCCACAAATGCGCCTGACATGAGTTTGAATGGTTTGAAACTAATATCAAGTGATCTAGTATTTTAATGACTGGCACATCCCCATTTACTTTCCAGTCACCTTCATTTCATTCGTCATCTTATCTCCCAAAGCTGGAAGCCAACTTCATGCGAGACTTTTCTTGCTGTGGTGTGACATTACCTACTCTTCACGATCTCCTACAGCACTATGAAGAAGCCCACGCCACTAAATCGCCACACCAGGGGCATCGCCCAAGTCAAGCTGACGGCCGGGCTGCTTTAGCTGCTGCTGCCATGGCGCACCAACAGAATCAGCAGAACAACAATCAGAACCGTGGATTACAGCCCGAGAGCACTCAGCGGAAACTAAATCAGAGCCAGCCGCCTCAGCAGCACTCCGATCTCGATGCAATCGATGATATGGAGTTGGACGAGCCGATGGGTGATCATGATGCATCGTCGCAGCTGTTTTCGCCTCAGCCACAAAATGGCAACCAGGGAGGATTTGGCCATTCCAATCAAAGGGTGCCTCATTTGAATCTGTCGATGCTGCCAGGACATCAAGGTTTCAAGGGATCTCAACCCGGCACCCCTGTGGCTTCTGGTCGCCCCCTGTCGTTGCAGAATAACCCCACTGTTTCCTCGGTGAATACGCCGACTTTGATGTCGAATCCACTTCAGAACTCTCAGTTCCGGTCAACGCCCGATTCGTCCACACCGGGAACCCCGGCCGAACTTGACGAGAGCGTGCTTGGCGGCTTCGGTGACATGGGGATGCAGACTAACAACATGATGCAAGGCCAGGAGCAATTCGCTCGCTTTGCTGCCAACAACGATATGGTGGATCTCTGTATTGACGAGCCGGCGAAACGTTTATTCAGCCCGACCGGGGGAATCAATACACCCAATGCTCATTTCAAGCTTAGTGGGGCACAGTACGGCCCAAATAGTGAAATTGCCCGCAGAATCAGAGAACAGCAACTACTGGCCGGTGTTCCCGATACCACCGCATTGCTTCCAAATGAAGAACCAAAGCCTTTCCGTTGCCCTGTTATTGGCTGCGAGAAGGCGTACAAAAACCAGAATGGTTTGAAATATCACAAAGCTGTAAGTTCTTCGTTACAGGATATGACTCTCCATGGACTATAATTAACAAAGCATCGCAGCACGGCCATAACAACCAACAATTACATGATAATGCAGACGGTACCTTTTCCATCGTTAACCCAGAAACCTCGACGCCGTATCCTGGAACACTCGGCATGGAGAAAGAAAAACCATACCGTTGCGAGGTGTGTGGCAAACGTTACAAGAACTTGAATGGTCTCAAGTATCACAAATCGCATTCTCCGCCGTGCAACCCTGACTTCCAACTTGCCGCTGGCCGCAACCTGGCTTTCGGCGGAGGAGTCATGCAGGGACAAAATATTAATGTTGCCGGGGCTGGTCTACCTGGTATTGGTGAAGAGGGTCTTCTATAGAAGGTCTCGTGGTTTTACAAAGCTTGAAAGATATTGCTTTGCCCTTATCTTCAATTCCACATAATTCAATTCGACGATTTGACAGCTTCGTCGCGTGACATACGACTTTATGACCGGTTCGGTGGTTTGGAGTTACGTTTGGTATGAACGCCCTGTCGATCGCGGTTCTTTGGGGCCGCCGCGATTGATCTGATAATGAACAGTCAGTCCTTTTGGTGCCCTCGAAAGACTTCCGTTGAGGTACACTTACGAGTTCCCGGAACGCTTGTCGGTATATGATTTTCGGCTTCTGTTGTTTTCGTGACTTTTTTTTTGCATATTTGGGCTTTGGGAAGCAGCACCCGGTGTCTCAATTACCTCTTGTCCTCTTATCCCCGTGATTGTCATTATTAATGGACTTTATCGATCCTTGGATTCGTGACACTCAGGTGAGGTTGCGTTTTTTTAATCTCCGAAGACAGCAAATGCGGGGATCAAACAAAGTTGGAACTCACCACCGGGCTTGATGTGTCCTTCGTTATTCGTCTTCAGACATCTGGCCGCCATTTCCCGAGCACCATGGAAGAGAAAAAAAAATGGCATACCGGCGTCGATCCTGTAGATAATGGTTCCAGGCCAGAGCTTGCTTTCTTGTTTTTACCTGTGCTGGTGGTGTTTATGGAGAATCTGGGGCTATAACTTTTTCTTGATATGCGTTGACCCCCTTTGGCTTGTTATTTCTTGATAGAGTCTTCTTGATTTGCTTGATTCCCATGGCTTCGTTTTGTTCTGCGAAAAGGAAAAAAGTTTGGAAAATATTGCTTGGATGCCCTGTCACATTTGTTAAATGATAAACTATATTTCCTTCGAATTGAAGCAGCTCTGTCTCCATTCACCATTTTACATTCAAGACAAAACATTAATACGTATACATTCTGCTCGTACCGTGAACGACAATCCGATGGCTTGTTTGACACTATAGAGCTCATTCTCTGTGCTTGAATCCAAGGCAAAAAGCCAACAGCATTCAGGTGAGATCGGTCTCAATTCCTGACTGTTTTGATTGTCAGCATACTCCGCTAGTGGCAGACTATGGATGATACTACTGGGTCTTGGCTGGGGTGGATTGCAGAAAACACAGGCCCCCATTTGAGTCCGAATGTGATACCGGCGTCACGGTAGTAACTATGTATTCACATATCAAGGTGTATGTACTCCATACAGAGGCCTGAGTTTTACGCATCAGGAGGATCGGCATTATTTCCTACTGGTTCCATGCAAGGTTTAATAGTGAGGTAAGGACGAAGCATGTATTCCGTAGCTCAGCTGACCTGGTCACGATGTAGAGACAACAAAGCAAAAATCCCATTTGAAAGTAGAATTATTCTAGTACACCAAAGAAAAGAAATAGCCATCCCCTGCATAAAGCGCCATGTGCATCCAAACTAAGGGTAACATGAAGAAGATTAAAGTCTCGTGCCGCAAACGTCCTCATGTACTTCATGAAACAAAAATCATTGAGAGTTATTTCCGCTTCCACCGACTACCCTTGGGAGTCATCGTGTGTCCGTACTGTGATTTGCCTTGGTTGAATATGGTAGACAAATAGGAGAAGGTTTTTACAGATTGGGAAGATGAATGAACATGGCTAAAACAAATGAAAAGGGTAAAAAAAAAGACAGTAAAACGGACGTCAAGACCGTGTGGCTACGGGGGACAGAAACACTGCGTACCTACCACTCGAACTCGCCCTGACCCTTGTGGAAGACATATCTGTTGAAGTCAGCAAGCTTGTCACAGTACTTCAGGTGCTTCTATGGAACTTACTCTTTACCACCAGTCGTCAGAATACCGTCCTTCAAGGTGCACTTCCACTTGTTCTTCACCCTTTGGACCTTATCGTACGTACAGAGCATCACTTGGCCGACGGCATCTTCCGCTTCATGGTCATCAGCAACGAGGTCGTCCGGATCATCGAGGTCGGAGTTGATGGCATCTTCATCGTCTTCATCCCTCTCATCATCGCCTCCCGGGCCGTCATATTGGGCTTGGACTACTTTCGAAGAAGAGGATGCTGAGGTGCTTGGGTCCGAAGGGATCGCGGCGTCTGTCGCAAGTTCACGGGCAGGTGCTCTTGACGAGTCCTGGCGTTCCTCCAATGGCAGCAGAAGGCCTCCTCCCTCGAGCTGAAGCATGCGCTGTTTCAGATGTTCACGAAGAACCCTGTCGCCTTCTCCGTTCTGACGCTCAGCAGCCTCACGCCGTCGCGCAACCTCTGCTTTCCATGCTGACAGTGCATCGTCGTCGGCACCGTCTGTCTGTGTGTTATTCATGGGGGGTTGAGAAACAGGAGGGTAACCTGGTTCTTGCTTGATATGTGGCGCTTGTCCATTAGGAACATGCGGTAAATTCTGGGGACGGGCCTGTCCTGGCATTGCCATGGCAGCCTGCGACTGGGCCTGCAACTGACTGACCGAGTTGGCAGCGGCCGCGCCGTATCTCTGGTGTAGCATGTTGGCAGCACGTTCTCGCGCCGATTGGGCATTTGGAGCATTCGTAGGCATCATGTTACTCATAGGGGGCAAGCTGGTTTGACCGTTCATACCAGGCTCCGTCTTGATGTGTGGCGCTTGGCCCATGGCATTTGGTGCTGCCCCGACCGGGGTGGGGACCTGTAACGGAGGCGCGGTGCCAGGCATCGGTTGCGGCATCGACTGCGGAGGGGGGACATGTTGTTGAGGGGTTTGAGAAGGAGCGGGTCGGGGAGCATTAGAGGGTACGGTCGCACTGGGAGGGAGGATTTGATTCTGGTTCTGAGGCTGAGGAGGGGCTGGCTGGGGTGGTGGGGGATCCCAAGGGAAATGAGCGACACCCAGGGACGACAGTTTTTTTTGCCAGCTCTGTGCAGGTAGAATTTAGTTAGATAGTGGAACAGTCAATAGAAAGGTTATGAGACGAGAATAAAAGTCCAAGTAGAAATAGATCAATGTGATATGAGGCCAAGGTTGACAAAGGGTAAGCCCGAACTATAGATCATCAAATGAATGAGAGGGACGATGAGGAGGCTTGGCAGCCTTAGGCTCCCGCGGGTAAAATGTGAGGAGTATAAAGGGACCTCAAAAGGCTGACGCTCCCCCAGAGGCTTTGCCGCCTCCCGCAACTCTCGGACCCCGCGTTTGGCCGAGGGCCATCGTAGCCAACATCAGTTCCCCCTTCGTTGGCATTTTTTACCAGGAAATCCATCAAAGAAACATCTCCAATATCAAAATTCTGTCTAACTCACCTTCCGCAAATCTAGCAATGTCTGCTGGTCCACTCCACTTTCCTCAAAATCCACCTGAGAACCATCGCAGACTTCTTGGATGACACGATCGAACACCGTGCCCTATGAATCATCTGGTATAAGCCAATATTCTTTACAGGGACAGACCCTCACTGAAGAAAGCTAGCCAACGAAAAGAGAAAATATCTGCTAATCCTTCCTAGGTCTCCCAGCTCAGGCAAGGTAGGGCTCTGTCAGATAGCACTCACCACCTGCTGGTTGGACATGTTCGCTGGGGCAGAACTTCGTAGACAGGCCTTGTCAAATCAGGTAAATCACCACGGTCTATCCTTTGTCGACAAAAAATCAAACGTGCGAGCCTATCACGTCCGGGGTGTAAGGTGGAGGTGTTGTCGTTGGCTTATCACCAGGGCAGGTGTTCCGTCGCAGCGGTCGGTTGCCACGAGCTAATGCGACGGTAACCTCCAACAATCAAGTTCGGGCCTGCTTCGGTGGCTCAGGACTTGACCGGCAATCGTATGCAACCTGGCTATGTGGTACGTGAAATCTTTCGTCAAACCGCCCGAGAAAACGAAGGTTGTTGGCAAGGAGCGCAGGGACAGGCGTGCCTGAGAGGGAATTGAATGAGGTGAAAGTCGTAATCTTCGGGCGAAATCCGTCCTTGTCCTGCTTAGTCACCACCCGCACCCTCACTAAGTTAGCGCCATCGGCCCTTCGAGCTTATCTTAAGTATCACGATTTTAACATTAATTGTAGGGACACAGGTGTAGTATAGTAAGTCGACTGTCCCCGATCGATTGACCGTCTTACAATCAATCTATCGTCCAATGTCAAGTGGTACTAGGATAGTTTGTCATCAATTCTAATAATGTGCTATACAAGAATCTTAACCCAAATATACCGTCTCGCCTAAATACAGTGCTCCAGCTAAGTAACGCCAGCCAAGTGTGATCCAACTCCCAGTGATATACCCAGAATCCACGCAGTACCCAATGAAAAGCGAAACAAATGTACAAGAAAACTACGCAGCAAAACTAGCGGATAGTCATGGATTTAGTCATTTGAGCCTTGCTTCCAACTCCACCCTCACGAGACGCCGATGCACTAGTTCCTGGCTTGCGTTCAAAGACCTTCCAGAACTTCAAGCTCTCATCCGCTGCCGCGGTAGCCAGAAGCTGACCGTCGGGACTCAGGCAGCTGTGCAGAACACGAGTCTCGTGTGCCGGGATCTCAATGTTGCGGACCAGAGTTGGGTAACTCCAGATGCTCAGAGAGTTATCGGGGAAACCACTGGAGCTAACAATCTCCCGGTAGTGGTTGCTCCATCGCAGGCTGGTGACTTGGGAGCCAGTATCGATGCTGTTGGTACGCGCACCGGTCGTGGTGTTCCAAAAGTGAATATGGCGATCGTATGATCCACCACCGGTGGCAAGCAAGTTCAGTTGCCAGGGACACCAGCTGAGAGCCTTAACAGCAGCACGGTGGTTGGTCTTGGTGAACTTGGGTGCACTGAGAGACCGAGCATCCCAGATATTCACCAAGTTGTCATTTCCGCCGGTAGCCAGCTGAGCACCATCGGGTCGCCACTCGAGGCCACAGACTTCGGAGGTGTGAGATACAAGCTCAGCTACCTTGTGCTGAGCGATGCGGACATCGTGGTTGAACACAAGTCCGCTGCGAGCACCGGTAGACAAGGTGTGCTTAGACCAGCCCATGACTCCAACACGAGAGTCATGACCAAACATACTTCGCAGCTTAGTACCCTCTTCGACATCCCAGATCTGAACCTCGCCGGTGCCCAAGCCCACACCAACATAGGCTCCATCGCCACTCCACTTGACACTGCTGATATACGTATCCGGAGATGTCTCCAGTAGGCAGCTAACGGACCCTGTATCTGCCGACCACACGTAAACATTCCGCTCAAGGCCGATGGCAACTTGGTTGCCAGAACTCCAATCCAGGAGGTTAAGATAGTAGTCATCCAGAAGCCCAGGCGCATCCAAAACACGCTCGGGAGCAGTTTGAACCCTTCTGCGGAACTGTGCCGACTTAGATTTAGCAGGCCTAAGGGGACGATTGTACTGAGCACGCAAGTCAATGGGTTTGGACGATTCCGGAGGCGGTGGCTTGAAAGCAAGAATTCGAGTATTCAGATTTACACCGCAAGCGTCAGCCAATGACGATTCGTAGGCTACAGCATCTGGTGCGGGTCTGGTATACGAAGAAGATGATGATGTTGAGGAAGTCTCGCTATCCTCGAGGCCGAGGTTCTCAAGAGCCGCGGTGATATCGTCTTCCGTTCCTCGACCACCAATGTCGAAGGCGCTCGCGGCACTTGCAAGAACGGTAGAGCCCTCGTTGCCACTAGTCTTGGATCGTTGGCTCTCCTCGGGCTTTGCAGTTCCAGCAGTTGCCAGTCCCTCACTGGCGGTCCGGTTGGGAATGAATCTGTCACCAGCATTGTGTGCAATGCGAATAGTGGTCTTCCCAGATCTTGTCGTACGTGTCGGGACCTCTTTCCGTACTCGCTCCTTGGATGTCGGAGACTGTGATGATGAGGGACCAGTACCAGCCAAAGCCCACTCCGAGACACCCATTTCTAGGTGCTTAGGCGACTTACGAATCCGGGCAATGTTAGACTTGGGAGACTCGCGGTAGCTCCGGGTTGCCCTGGACATGGACTTGGCAAAGTAAGAGGACAAATTACCCCCGTAGACAGACTTTCCATGGTCCTTGGCGCCTTCCTGCTGACGGGGAGGAGTGAATGGTGAAGAGTGATTCGATGTCATGCTTCCCGCTCGCATACGTGGAGAAGGTGTGAGAGGCATGCGACCTCCAGCAGTCTTTGAAGAGAAGATTCCATGGTGGGTCTTGACCGGAGTCGATACTGTGGGAGTAGCCATATTCGAATAGGATTATGCCACCGGGGCACAGAAGAGGTAACGTTGAAGAAGTAAGGTCAAGGCAATGCGGTCATCCAATGACCTTCAGCCGGGATTATGGCTTAAGATGAACAGTAAAGTACTGAAAACAGCAAGTATAAACAATATACTATGCAAGAATTATGAGATAGCAAGGAAACTGAAGAAGATGGGAGGAGAAGAAGGAATCTGGATCGGAAGACTTGAGGGATAGGGGAATAAATAGAGAGTATAGTTCTATTCTCCCATGGCAACGGTTACCTGAGGTACGGGTGCGCTAATCCTATCCCGGCTAGTCCCGTCTGCCATGCGGCTCTCGTGACGATCGTCTTGGCAACTTTCACTTTTTTCCAGCTTTTTCTTTTTTGAATTTTTTAGTCGCATTCTCTCATCCCCGATGTCGAAGCCTCTTTGTACGCCTTGGCATGATTTCGTATAACATGTAAAGAAAAGTCTCGTTATTTGAATTTAAACACCACCAAGAACTCCATTACGCGCTCTTTCCCACCTCTGTGGAGCGGTGCCACAACGCTCTCCTTTCTGGGTGGCTCTGATGGCGCGGCAACCGCTCTCCACTACTACTCGGAATAGTAACGCTTCCTTTGCATCCGCGGCGTTCACGCAGTCCCACGGAGACCCACAATCCTGGACCGGGGCGCCGAGAGTCTCATTTCCGATGACTTCCCTGTCCTCTGACCATCAGACACCGCACCACACATTCCTCATGCCCCCTAGTGTAGCCGGCGGTCGCCGCGGTAGTACGGACTATCGCCCGAGCATAAAAAAGGCTCAGGGCCATATCCCAGCATGTCTGGTCAATGCGTCTGTGACGTATTGCGACAACGATCAGATCTACGCCTTCGGCGGGTTCGATCAGTATACTGATGAAGGTTCATAAGCGACCCTATTATCTGGCATGCACAAATTGCATCTTATGCTAATGATGTGAATGTAACAGTGTACAACCACGTTCTGAGGCTGAACCTTAAAGATCTCCGCTGGGAACTTGTGGACAATTATGGCGATATTCCAGGAGTTCGCATGGGTATTTAAACCTGACCACATCGGTGTTCAACTATTTCTGGAGATCTGAACTAACCAAACTGTGCGAACTGACTAGGACATACTGCCACTCTCTATCAAGGGACCAAACTGATTGTCTTTGGTGGAGAGAATGAGCATCGCGAATATCTTTCCGATGTGGTCATCCTCGATATTACCACCTCTACTTGGACTCAGCCGGAAATCCGTGGACCAGTACCGCGAGGAAGGGCCCGCCATGCTGCCGTCATTTACGATGACAAACTTTTTGTCTTAGGAGGTGTAACTGGAGATAACAAAATCCTTGATGACCTGTCTTACCTGGACCTGAAAACATGGACATGGTCTCGGACCTGGAGATTTACAGCCCGCTTCGATCATACTGCCTGGGTTTGGGGCGGTCGCCTGTGGACTTTTGGAGGCCTTGACCCGGGTATGGAACGTACGACGGATATCTGGTGGCTTGATCTCAAAGACATCCAATCTCTTGGAATGACAACATCGCAAGGTACCGTAGACACCCCCGCGACAATCGGCAGGAGTACTCATAGCCCAGACACAATGTTCAATAGTCCAGCACAGCAGCTCTCGGGACGGTCGGGTAGCTACGCAGCAAACTCGGGGAGTGTGCAAGTTCGCAATTCAAATCGACGGAAACCAATCGCTCCCGGTGCCATCTCGTGTCTTCAGTTCAAGTCTGGCCCTCATGTACCTGCGCTATTCTCTGGGACCCACTTCCAAGCATATGCGTCTGGTGTTCTGCTCGACTTGATAACTCCGTCGGAGACAGTGCGTATATTTGACTGTAATCTGTCATCATTGGAGCTTGACTCGCTACGCTGGCAAAGATTGGCCGATGGACAGGAAATATTTAAATCGGGTTATAGGTGGCATTACTGTACCGTCGATGCGAGTGGCACCAAGGCGTGGCTGTTAGGCAGCAACTCGGATGTCGGCGCCACTCCTGGAACCGCTGATGAGAACCACATGAGCGAAGTTCTTTGTATTGATCTGGAAAGGTACGGTTTACTTGGCAATGACATGACAGCCGCCTCGCCCGACCAAGACAGAGCACTACTCTCGGGACAATCGGGGGCATCTCCCTTATCTGGAATTGGTGCGGACCTGTCGGCTGTCTTTGATCAAGCGCCTGAATCCGGCAGTGGTGCCGACTTTACTATCACAGCCAACCCAGACGATCAAGTAGACGGTGACGAGCTCGCAGAAGACTCTTCTTCCCAAGCCCAGTCCACGTTTATACCTCCTAATGTGGCCACTTCCCCACCCATCCATGTGCATCGGATTATTTTACAGCTAAGATGGCCCCATTTCAAAAGGCTGTATTCTGCTCAGATGGTCGAATATCATTCGAAGAGGATGCATATTCCTGAGCCTTACTCGGTCGTTCGTGCATTCATCTACTACCTGTACACTGATAGCATCTCAGGTCACCCAGAATACTGTTCTGACATTGTCGATGTGGCTGGTATGCTCGTGATGGCCAATTTGTACGACATGCCTAAGCTACGAGTGTTATGTGTTAACCGGCTGAGTCGTGAACTGGACGTGGAGAATGCAGCCATCATCTGGGAGCGAGCCGGCCGGACGAATGAAGAATGGCTGATGCGCCGTGCGGCCCAATTCTGTCTCAGCAACTGGGGTCGAGTAGTACGCACCGACGGCTTCAAGTCTCTGAGTCGGCAGAGTTTGATTGAACTATGTGAGGTGGTTGACATGGAAGGCCGCGTTGTTGCAGGACCTGAATTGGAGATGGTTGGAGCGCTTTCCGCGGAGGGATTTGGCTCCGGCAGAGATCCTAAGCGGTCCCAGCTGGCTCTTGGCGGCACAATGGCAGAAGATGTCGATGACCTCGATGGCGACGAAATGGAAGGGATGGAAATGTCGTGATACAATCAGGTCCACCGCCGCTTGAGCTCCATGTCGCTGCTTAGGAAATAGCGGTTGGGAGGATTTCCCTCGACTAACCTCCATGACATGATATAAGTAATGAGGTATGGATTACGATCAGCGAGGAGTTTCAAGACCGGGTTGCCATTGCATTTGGTGTCTAGTATTATTGCATGATTTAACCAAGGTGTTTTTGTTTTTAGTAGATGCAAATGAGAGGAGTTATTGTAGTTTCGACTATACCTATTCCAGGTCTTCGGGATACGGTCCGTGGAGCCGCGTCTGCTTTTAGCCCAGAAACAAGATGATATTTATCCGGAACTATGTACTTAACTCCTTTCAACATCCCCGCTTTCCCCTCCTAGTCTGGCTGGCCAAAATATTTAAACGTCCCTCAGTCTCTACAAATGTTGGTTGGAACAATTTAAGGAGCGAGATCCTGGGTACCCAAACACTTAATACAAGCATCAAGCAACTATCAATATGGGCTCCGCTTCAACCTCGACTCTTCCACCCGACTTCCTATGGGGATTCGCAACTGCGAGGTGATTTGATTGTGTCCCCGTGTGGTCATGGAGAAGTGGTTTGGCTTTGGCTAATACATGATGTTTAATTTTGGACAGTTACCAGATTGAAGGAGCCGTGGACGAGGACGGACGAGGTCCATCCATCTGGGATACATTCTGCAAGATCCCTGGCAAAATCGCCGGAGGAGCCAATGGTGATGTGGCTTGCGACTCATACCATCGCGCACACGAGGATATCGCCTTGCTTAAGGCTTGCGGTGCCAAGGCATACCGCTTCTCACTCTCTTGGTAAAAGCGTTACAATCTCTATGCATGCTCCTCATCCGCTTATAGCTTTATCTTAGGTCCCGCATTATTCCACTCGGTGGCCGAAACGACCCCATCAATGAGAAAGGCTTGCAATATTATGTAAAACTCGTCGATGACCTGCATGCTGCTGGCATTACTCCTCTCATTACTTTGTTCCACTGGGATCTTCCTGATGAGCTCGACAAACGCTACGGTGGTCTCCTTAATAAAGAAGAATTCGTCGCAGACTTTGCCCACTACGCACGCATAGTTTTCAAGACGTTCGGCTCGAAGGTTAAGCATTGGATCACGTTCAACGAGCCATGGTGTAGCAGTGTCCTTGGATATAACGTTGGTCAGTTTGCTCCAGGGAGAACAAGTGACCGGGCCAAGAGCCCTGTCGGAGATAGTTCGCGGGAGTGTTGGATCGTGGGCCACAGTCTTCTTGTAGCCCATGGGGCAGCGGTGAAGATCTACCGAGATGAGTTCAAGGCCAGCGATGGTGGGGAGATAGGCATCACACTTAATGGTCAGTGCTGATCCATCCCATGCACATGTACCAAGATACCTAACTAGTCTTCTAGGCGACTGGGCCGAGCCTTGGGACCCCGAGAACCCGGCAGACGTTGAAGCTTGTGATAGAAAGATCGAGTTCGCAATTTCCTGGTTCGCAGACCCCATCTACCACGGGAAGTATCCGGATAGCATGGTGAAACAGTTGGGTGACCGACTGCCGAAGTGGACGCCAGAGGACATCGCGCTCGTTCACGGTAGTAACGATTTCTATGGCATGAACCATTACTGCGCCAACTTCATCAAAGCCAAGACCGGCGAAGCGGATCCTAATGACACTGCAGGCAACCTGGAGGTCCTACTCCAAAATAAGAAGGGTGAATGGGTCGGACCCGAGACGCAATCTCCCTGGCTGCGACCCTCCGCGATTGGGTTCCGGAAGCTGTTGAAATGGCTCAGTGAGCGATACAACCACCCCAAGATCTACGTTACAGAGAACGGCACCAGCCTGAAGGGGGAGAACGACTTGCCGCTAGAACAACTACTCCAGGATGACTTCCGGACGCAGTATTTCCGGGATTACATTGGCGCTATGGCGGATGCCTACACTTTAGACGGAGTCAATGTCAGGGCCTACATGGCATGGAGCTTGATGGAGTAAGTCCTTCCACTTGAACAAGCCAGCCAATAGCTAACAATTATTGCAGCAACTTCGAATGGGCCGAGGGCTACGAGACACGATTCGGAGTGACTTACGTCGACTACGAGAACAACCAGAAGAGAATCCCCAAACAAAGCGCCAAAGCAATTGGGGAAATTTTCGACCAACACATTGAGAAAGCTTAGGGTGTAGGTCTGTATTTGAAACTATATAGAAATACACATGATGTCAATAAATTACTTGCTCCCCTGTAGGCATCTACAATCCTATACTCTCCTCCTACTTCAGAAGATATACATACACAAGGAATCCACAGCTAGAGAAATCCCATCAAAATTCCCACTCACAAAACC
>NW_015378273.1:0-52641 GCF_001204775.2 Aspergillus nomiae NRRL 13137
AGAGGTCCGCGGAAACCTCATTATCCGCCAGCTTTGTATGAATTTAAGCCCGGAGCGCATTTACAGAACTCTAGCCGACTGTCTTGAAAAGGAGGAGGTCAGTTTGCCTTGCACAAAGAGCCAATAGACATGCTAAAATCCTCTTTGCGATATTAGGACATTGAATTCGCCAGTATTATGGTACAGAATCTTAACAATAACCTAATTACGGCGCCCGAGCTCTCCGGGCTGCGAAAACGACTACGAAACCTGGACACCAGAGTAACAGACCCGCTTCAGCTCACGCTTGGATGTTGTAACTAACAATCTGCATAGGAGGGCCAGATGTTCTTTGTGGCGTTATTTAGGTCTTGGTGTCATAACTCTGTCTCCACGTTTTCACTGTGTCTGCTTGCACAAGCATATGAGCAAGCCTACAACCTTCTTCAAGTTTTGTCAGTATGGGCATATCTATACTTGCTTAAATGTCCTAACCAAATTTTCCAGTGCCGAGCTCGAAATGACTGTCAATAATTTGATCCAAATCGATAAGCTGGTCCAGCTTTTGGAGTCACCTGTCTTCACCTGTAAGTTGTTGCTTTTTGGCCCTTCTGGTTGCTTTCGGTATCCCTTATTGATGAGCGCTCATTTGTTGGTAGATCTCCGACTTCAACTGCTGGAACCAGAAAGTTATCCATACCTCTACAAATGTCTCTATGGTGTCCTCATGCTCCTTCCACAGAGCTCTGCCTTCGCGGCTCTAAAGAATCGTTTAAATAGCGTTAGCAACATTGGCCTTCTCCATACACCTCGACTGTAAGCACACTTGAAACCCACCACAAGAATGAAAGCCAGTCTCAAATACTCCCATACTGACAGAAACCATTCTCACAGTTCCACGATGGTCTCAGCCTCCGGCTCAAGCGCCTACGATCGCTCGACAGGCAGCCGCCTCAAACGCGAAGAGAACACCATCCGCTGGGTCGAACTCCTCGATAAATTCAAAACCGTCCAGGAAAAGGCTCGCCGAGCCCTCCGTGCAAGGGAACGTCCCTTCGACGACGGCGTCGCCGGCTTCCAGGGTCATTCGTTAGCTGCCGCCCTCTCTGCTGCAGACCAAGCGCGGAACAAGGAACGGGCAAACCTCCCCGATACACCGCGAACAGGCCTAGGTCTTGGAGCCGGTGCCGAGGGACGGCGGAGTCCTGCTGATATGGGAACCAAAAAGGTGGTTCTATCCTAGGTGCTGCGCATAGACATAAAACCAGTCTTCCTAATTTGGGACGACTGGGTATAGGGAGTAGGAAGTCGAAACGGTAATCGGGGTCGCTCTGTTGGAAGGTTGATGCTGTTTGTGACAATATGTGCTTGTTTCTGATGTAGCTACACGGAGGTTGTCTCGTCTGTCGCCGTGTATAGTGCTTGTTTTACGGTGTTCCTCGAGAAGGATTTGCGGCTATTTGTCTGAGGTATCACACACGTCCGTTATCTAAACCTAGCGCCTTTTCACCTCTACCTCTAGACATATCACTTAGTGGTCATTGCATCTTTTTTCTCGAATTCTCAAAGAAGTGCGTATAGAATGTATGTACAGTTGAAGGGTCAAGTATTTGAAGAGAAGGGAAGCCCAGACAAGCTAAGAATCAAGTCGCTCAAGTCGAGAGAAAGTATGGACGAATCCAAGAAAAAAAAAATCTACCATAGCGTAGTTCCTTTTGTTATACCAAAAAAGAATCTCAACGCTAGGTGAGTTGGAGTCGAAGGAGAAAGGTAAAAACAAAAAATCGAACCAGATCGTACAAGGCAACACAGCGTTAACTAGAACACCCAAAGAGACTCCGGTGATACCAAAAGGAAATGCCAAAGTAGATATGACGTCAGTCAGACTGAGAAATGGACGTGCATGCCTGTCCTGCGGGGTACTGTACAGGTTTCTGCGTGGTCAAGCATGCAAGGCTAATCGGATCGTGCCGAAGGGGAATCAGGGGGGGTGCTGCTTGTGTCTCAGATCGAAGGAGGTCGGTCCAGTTCGCCCCCTCAGATGAAGAAAGCATGAACTTTTATCTTTCGTTCATTTCTCAACCATGAATGGAATAGCGGGACATATAACGGTCGGAAGTGTCGTCACATCCTCCACACGAAACGTAATGCCGAGGATATATAGTCAAAAGCAAGCGCAGAAAAACGTCAAATTAAATGGTTTCGTCACCGGCAACGCGACTCGCTGGATGATGATACACCCCACGAAGGGGATTTCCAGTAACTGCCGGTGGAGTGCTTGGAGACTGACCCTGGCGAGTTCGATCCGTTGGTATATACATATTCACCGTCAACGTACTGGACACCTGAGAATGTGCTCCGGTGTTTGCGACGAGCATAGCGCTGCTCTAGGCGGTAAAGTTCGATTTCTAATCAGAATAGCGGTTAGCAACGGGGCTATAATTCGAACAGTTCTCCCTGAGTCGAGGTCGAGATGGCGTAGGAGACCTACTTGCTTGTAACTTCTCGAAGAAACCCATCGTGTATGTGAATTTTGCGAAGTAAAACTTTTGATCCGTTGGTATTCCACAAGTACTTGATCAGACAGTCAAATTGGTTTGATTTCTGAGTGGGTATGCAGAGATGGTTCGACAGGAGATCAAGGAATTGCAACGCCCGCAAACGGAAGCAGTCGCTGGTTTCGGGAGGGAAAGGTGGTAATGGTAACAGATAATGATTGTAAACAAGAGCTTGTTGCTTCGCTAGAAATGCCGACAATATGGGTTAGCGAAGTAAAACAATGATGGCGACGTTCAGAACGGCGCAGGGAAGGAAACCGAACAAAGACGACAATGGCTTACCTGGTGGAGCTATTGTATAGTTCTATAACCGACAAAAAAGGAGTGATAAGAGGTATCAAATACCAGGATTTTGAGGCGGAGACCAATTGCCGGATGGAGAAGAGAGAAAAAGAAAAGAGAAGAGAAGAGAAGAGGAGAAAGAAGACGTTGGGAGACGAACGAGTGGAATCAATAATTCTGGGGGAGCAAGCCGTGGGCGGGAGAGGGCAAACACGCCAATTTGATATGGCCACCAATAGTAATTCAATAATGAGTGGTTCAGAAAAGATAGCTGGTGTACTAGGTAGCGTCAAAAGGACTTGATGGCTGAAGGAATGTGGGTGGTTCGACGAATGACGTTGATGCGTCAAAAGCCACTAGAAACTATGCGTGCGACCGCAAGACAAAGAAAGACAGACTGACAGAAAGAAAACTCAGATGAGTAAGAAAGATAAGGAGGGGGGTGAAAACAGGACAAAAAGATCAAAAAGAGAAAGAAAAGAAGATGGGTCACAGAAGAAGCGAAGAATTGACGGGAGTCTAGAAAGACCCGGCCGCACGTCGCCTGGCGGACGGTCACTGAACCGAGAGGGGCAAAAAACGTGGGATGGGGTTCGCCACTAGCCCACGTCCGGTCTAGCCAGGGGTCGGCCCCGTCCTCGGGCCGCCAGTTGGCCCGAATCACTGCCCAGAATCTGATATTAATCCCGCACTAACCGGCCGACGATGGCCCATTGTGTTCACTAGACTCACTAGACTCACTAGACTCACTAGACTCACTAGACTCACTCTAATACCCCTGAACGCGTTCTAGTTCCTTGGTATTTTTTATCCGAGACAGCGTTCGAGTAAGTATTAGTAGTACGTAGTCCAAGCTGGCGCAATCATGGCATATGCCCTCCTCCCGGGTTCGTTCGGACCATCCATGCACTTGGGAGTACTACGTATGGACTATGGAGACCTTGGGACAGAGTAGTAGTATGGTGTACCATCGATTTGGGTGCCGCCTCGCTGATTCGGCACTGTTCTTTGATCTCCACTTAGAACTGGACCTAATCTCACCCTTTATTTTCCCAAGAACGGTACCGAATGCAGCGTTGATTATGCTAGTGTATTTCGTCACCAAGGACAAGGAAAGTTGTAGTACTGTATAGGACATCCGAAAGTATAGTATATATGATCTTGGGACAGTTTCAAGGTGTCTGCAAGAAATAAGAAATAAATACTCTATAGCCGTAGGACCTTTCTCGAGTCAAAAATATATTTATTGCTAAATTGAACCAGCAACTACCCAACTTCCAAGTCTAGTTTCCTAACCGGCTCACTTTTGTCTGGGTTCTGGCAGCACCTCTTTCCCAGCACCTTCCTCAAACTCGGTGTTACCTTCGGTCTCTGCGTTTTCAGCGAAAGACATTTCTTGGGCTATATAGTGCAGGTGATATGTTAGCTTTCGGTTCAGTGGACCCAACAGCGCCAAATGACGGGCTCCTTACCGTTCCACAGCTCAGCATAGATGCCATCAAGCTCAAGAAGTTCACGATGCGACCCCGTTTCTGCCACGCGGCCCTCCTTCAGCACAAGGATTTGGTCGCTGTCACAGATTGTTCGCAATCGATGAGCCACGAAAACGCTTGTCCGCGCCTTGTCCTTGAGAATGCTGTTAATGTTCTGTAACAAAGCCTGTTCCGTGTATGTGTCGAGAGCCGATGTCTGTATTGGTCAGTTAATTACTCGTCAGGCGTAGGATAATCCGAGACAAGGACTTACAGCTTCATCGAAAAACAGGAGTTCTGGGTCCTTTAATATCAGTCGTGAGATAGCTAATCGTTGCTTTTCACCACCGGATATCATCATTCCTCGTTCACCAACAGCGGTCTTATATCCTTCCGGTAGCTTCTCAATCAGTTCATGGATGTGCGCCCTTTGTGCAGCCTTGTGCACTTCTTCATCAGTAGCGTCAATTCTTCCATAGCGAATGTTGTGTGCGATAGAGTCATTGAAGAGAGGGGTATCCTGAGGCACAACACCAATGGCTTTCCGTAAGCTTTCGAGAGTCACATCCCGCACGTCCTGACCATCAACAAGAATACGGCCTTCTTGGACATCATAGTACCGGAACAATAATCTCAGGATGGTCGACTTGCCGCAGCCACTGGGTCCCACGATAGCAAACTTCTGGCCAGCAGGAATCGTAAAGCTTGCATTCTTGAGAATAGGGCGGTCCGGGTGATAACCAAAAGTCACATTTTCGAATTTGATCTCCCCTCCGCGGTGGAGCTGTAGAGGTTTCGCATTTGGCTTTTCCGTGATATTCACATTGACCTTCTGTAGGTTGAATAGGGTCTCCATGTCCAGCAAAGATTGACGTAATTCACGGTACACAGAGCCAAGGAAGTTCAGAGGAACTGACAGCTGGAAGACAAGCTGATTGACCATAACCAGGTCTCCAACTGTCAACGAACCACTGGCGACTCCATTTGCTGCGAGGTACATCATGCCGGCAAGCGCACTTGAAAAAATCATGTTCTGACCGGAATTGAGAAAGGCCAACGACGTCGTCACCTTGATAGAAGCGTCTTCATAAGCTTTAAGCGCCTTATCATACCGTGCGACCTCAAATTTCTCATTGTTAAAGTACTTGACAGCCTCGTAGTTGATCAGAGAATCCACGGCTACTGTGGCACCGCGGTTATCCGCAGCATTGGCCTGTTTCCGGAACTTGGTTCTCCATGCAGTAGTCGTTATTGTGAAAGCAGTGTATGCGACCATGGTCGCAGCCGTGATCGCAGCAAATTGCGCACCATACTGATATGTCTGTCAATACGTCAGCAAAAGCCCAGGTTCGTGTTATGTACGTTTGTGCTATACCAATATTCCGCACACAAGAGATATCTCCAGAGCCGTAGGAACCACGTGGAAGACCATCGATGTCAGTAGGAAGCTGATGCCTTTCGTTCCGCGATCAATTGCCCGAGTCAAGCCACCGGTTTGCCTGCTAAGGTGGAAATTAAGGTCTAGCCGTAATAGATGCTCGAATACATTCCGTGCGACTCTGCGGATTGCCTTCTGCGCAACGCTAGCGAATACGGCGTTTCGAAGTTCTTGGAAAAGTGTAGCGCCAATCCTCGTAACACCATCTGGAAGACTATCATTAGACAGGGGTACTGCGTTGTATGTGTATGCCTCGCTTACAAGCTATGATCATAGAGCCTGCAACTGTATAGGCTGTCCCGCCAATTGCGGCAAAGTCCACATTCATCGAGTCGACAATGCTCTTGAAGTAGAATGGCACATTCACGTTGAGGAGCTAGACCCCACAAGGTAAGCTCCAATTGCAAAAACTAGGATGATTGCAGAATTATCACCAACCTTTGCTCCAACGAGTAACGATAGGGCAGTTCCGACACGCAGCTTCGTTCCCCAATCATCCTATGATATCACAATTAGTATCAAACATTCTCCAACCTACGACGGCTGCTCCAGGCCTTACCTTAGGCCAAAGATATTTGGCCATTTCTTTCATTATCGCCCAATCTGCCTTCCTTTGTTCCTTCTTTCCCACCGTAGTTTCGCTCAGAAGATCTCTCTTCGGCGTGCCCGCAGCATTCTGGGCATTCTTCGTTTTCTGGTCCGGCGATTGAGGGGCGAGCGGAGAACCGGAATTGGGTGTCTTCGGTGGTGAGGAAGGGTCTGAAGTAGTATTTTTGTTCAATAGACCTTTGCTCGTCGAGAATACTCTGAACTGGATGCTATGCCGTGTAGCTATCCGCGGCGTGGAGCGCGGGACTGCGGGACCGCGATGTGCGAAGTGCCCGGGGACACGGAGGCATGGCGGTCGGGCTGCCCGGGGCAGCATGGTGGTGAAATAAATATCGCAGCGACCGAGATAATGCGAGAACTGTGCTCTTATTCAAGGAACCATCATAATCGTGGTGGCGCTGCTGCGGAACTGCTGTCTCGTGAGGACCGCCGGGTTCGGAGGAAAAAGGTTCGGAAGTAAACGATGACTTCACAGCTCGATATTCCGAGAAATTGCTTTCCAATTTTGCGACAGACGGAGAACTGGTGGAAAGTAAATATTTCAACTTGCAGATGAAGAGGACTATATCATTCACAAAGGGTATTTAGCGAAGCAAGGCAAGCGACGAGGGTTATGAGATAGCACCAGTTGCGGCGGATCTGTCGCAATCGCCGAATCCATACCCTCAAGTTAGTTGAATTCAATCTTACCGACCGGCGGTAATTACAGTACTTGGCATACATGAACCACACAAGTTTGCGGCATTTTCTGCGTAAACGTGCGTTCCATTGCGGCATTTATGTATATGACTTCCTGGTCTAATCAATTCCGTGCTAATTCGCACCTCAAATGTTTCGCTCGGTATCGCTTCGGGCTTCATTAATTCATTTAATGCTGTCGAATCCTTCCTAGTGATTGAAGTGAATCAGAAGAGCCATCAAAATACTACTTTAACAGTAACTCTGGGTGAGGAAGTGGTAAAGCCTTGGAGAATCGAGACAGTCGTGCCTTTGGTTCGATAAAGCCAAAGACTGGCTTTAGAGCCGACAACTCTGTTCTATGTAAGCGAAGTATATGTTGAGTGTACAAATCTCAGAAGAGGATGACTTATACTAGACTTTGAATTGCACGAATGCGATCGCTATACATTAGATAATTAAACTAGCTCCAATATATATCTCTCGTCAACTCCCTGACCTCACTTCTTCACCCAGATGTTATCATCCCCATAACCATTGGCAATCCACGACTGAGGGAAGTATGACTCCAGAACTGTCTGCACGTAAGACTTGTCATCCACGCACATATCTCCTCCACTCGGTCCGATATGTGGGCAATGTTCCTTTGGTCGATACTGCACCATATGCTTGTGCACCTCCCGGCAAAGCAAGGTATCTCTTCCCAGCTCATATGGGTCCCCGAACCTCTTCTCCTTCGTCAAGACATCCATACATTGTTGGCGATTCTCATACTGCTTATTAGTATCCTTGCAGTAATTCTCGCTAGTCTCGCAGATAGCCTCCGCCAGCACCTTAGTCAAATTTTCCTTAATCACAACTGGATCCGTCGTATTGAACTTCACCGCTGCAGCTTCGAACAGTGTCTTAACGAACCAGTCGAACCAACGGAAGGTAGCATCGTATTGGGTGACCTTGCCATCTTCATTGAAGGCCATCCACGAGTCAACGGTCAGCGGGAGAAGAACACCGAACGAAGTCGAATTGAAAGTAATCACTGTCGTAGCCGAGGCCATGTTCTGGTTGGCGACGAACTGTGTGATAGTATAGTTGATTGCGACACCAGTTAGACTGAGGGAGTCTGGCTGTGAAAAAAGGCCGAAAATGTATTCGTTGTTCAGTTCTCGGCCGGGAAAGGTACGTGTAATATCGACACGTCCTTGGACCTTGTTCCTGTTAGTATCTATGCATAGGTAGGGGGGCTTTAGGCTGGGGTTTTGAGCGTACATCTTCGGTGAATACGGAGTCATCCGTTGCATTGATTTGCTTCAGATTAGCTGGGTAAAGGAAGTTCGTCCAGATATTGTTCTCCAAGGACCAGAGTTTATCAAAACCGAGATCAGGAGGGTCTGCTGCTGCAATGATAGCAGGGAGACATGAAACTGCTGCAAAGACAAGAGAGCGCATGGTGAAGATATCAATGTCTTTCTGTCTCTAGGGATCGATGTATATCCCGGACACGAAAGGCTTTTATATACGCCACTTCCCTACAGACATGATATTCAAGTCAGACAAGAGGGTCAGACTAGTGATTTTGAATCACAAATTGGGCTTGGAATGCTATACTATGTATCAGCTGGCCTGAAACTTGGCAATCTGACATGGAGAGTTTGTGGCGCATCTATAATACGGACCAGAGCTAGGAATGCATTTGTCTCCTAGCATCTATCCCTTGCTTTAACCCTTCGCGAGAGGATGTATTGCCCCACACAAGCTCGTACTTTTTATTTGTCGAAGAATGTCTCTAAGAAGTCACTAGCTTGTATTCTGTCCCATAATGTTTTCTGTTTGGTTGTTGAGTTGTGGGATTCCATCGTCAACAAGGTTATTATGGCGGGAGCTATGAGCACCAGTGACCTGGTCAGTCTATAAGAAGAACAAAAACTGAGCGATCCACTATCTGGGTGATCAAGTGGGTGTTTTTCTTAGGATATGCAGCTTCTCCAAACTTCGCACGCAGAGGTCACTATAGTCTAAGCCCTCCTGTTGCTTATGGAAACATGTGGTTTGTTCAAGCTTGGTAGGTGGTAGCCCAAGCTGAAAAGGGATAACAAAAATATGTGAAGATCTACTCCTTGGTACCGGCATAAGACATGTCTGAGGCGTATGCTGCCTGCATAAATAGATGAGGAACTGCGTAGCATGGACCCAATATGTGCAGCGTGAATTCTACCTATACCTGTATGTGCGTAGGCAACTTCAAGGAGGATATCGATATAGTCATCTATATCTTGTATTTTACTCTCTGCAGCGGGACAATCAGCAAAACTAAAATGTAAAAAAGGTTACAGAGTGCACTCGAATGACTATTTGGAAGACAGACAAAAAAGAAAAAGAAAAAAGAAAAAAAAAGAAGAAGAAGAAATTAATGAGATGGAACGATAGGTTCACCTCTATTCTGTGTCAGGCGTTGGCCCGTGTTTATTGAAATAGTCATGAATATGGATGCATAGATTTGGTCCGTTCCACCTATGAATATGCCTCGTATTTCGGAAGTAAGCAAACAAGCCAGCTTAGCAATAATTTCTACGTAAGATTTCGCCAATCATAATCTCGTTGAGCGAGCTGTGGTTCAAATGATCAGCCGCGGAAGCCCGGATTGCTACTCACTGGGTTCACGACGATCAACGTCGCTAAGGTGACCTAAGCTCATGACTTGAGCTGAACAAGGACATCCCACTGAGAACAGTGAACACTCATTGGTTGTACAGCATAATGGTAGGAAAGGGTATCCACCTGGGCAGGATAGGATTTCTTTCGCTTTGAGCTATTGGTAGAAAAAAGTAATCTGCAAAGGAATGGGATAGTGGCTTGCATAGGCAGGTGATCTGCATTGCTCAATGTACTGGTAGTACTGGTACGAAGAGATATTCATCACATTTACCGCTATTATAGAAGTGAATACGGAGTACTGTGCTCCTTATGAACGATATCGTAATCATATAATTATCATCTGAAAATATGAAAGATTGGCATGATAACCTCAATCGGCATTGTTCAAGTGACCATGGTAACTCCACATTATAATAGGCGCCCAAAACTCATGATCATAGACCTCATGTAGCCTATGATAGCAAAAGGACAAAAACATAATATTGTGCTCAGCTGCACTGGTTGCCTAAATTGTCCCAAACTCATGGCTGTCATAGCATCAACTGCTCTGAACATCTAGCCAAAGTAACGCAGATATTTATAAGAATTATAGGTCAGTGACTGATGTACTGAAATACTGCAGACACATCTCTTTCGCCGCTCTCCTGGCGCATCAGTAGGTCCTGAATCTTGCTGAGCGCACCCTTCTCGCCATCATTAACAAGATGATTCCAAGTGCTGGTATCGCCATACAACATAGCCTGTGCCTTGATGAATTGCGTTCCATCCGGTCTGCATCTCTTGCACTTGAAGGTGTCATGTGTGTCACTTCGAGTTTCAGGTTTAAATTGGAACAATTCGCGTAGAGACTCTAAGGAAAAATGTCGCTCAACGTCCTCCGCTGAATCCACAACGCATGAGGACAGTGATTGCTTATGAGATTGCCGTTGGAAAATCTTCTCCTCAATTGAGCCGGTCGCGATGAAGCGGTACACGAAGCAGTCTTTCTTCTGGCCATCACGCCATACTCGCGCCAATGCTTGTTGATCAGCGGCTGGGTTCCAATCTGGGTCAAACAGCACGAGGCGATTGGCGCCTATTAAATTGAGGCCACATCCACCGGCTTTGCTGCTGAGGAGGAATACAAACTCTTCCCCGTCCGGGTTATTAAACTTGTCGACGAGCTTTTGCCGCTTATTCACATTCATAGTACCATCTAACCTCAATGAGCCATATCCCCTTGACCTACATAGCTTTTCGAACAGGTCAAGTGTCTGAGTGTAGTTACTAATGAGAACAATTTTGTCGTTGGTGTCCTGGCGTATGCGTGCTAGCATTCGATCCAGAACCATCATTTTCCCCGAATACCAAGATTTGATATCGCGGTCACGCCCTCTTGCCTCAGGTGGGACATAATCCTCAGGGAATGCGAATTCACACCCCGGAAGGTCGGTGGAAAGGTTAAGTAGATCAGGGTGGTTGCAGAGCTTCTTCAAAAGGCCAATTGCCTTAAGGGGTTGGCTTCCTTTGCCCCTAAGCAAGCTCCTAATCTCTGGACTCTGAATGAAGTGGTTATAGAGGTCGAGTTGGAATTGGGATAAGTTGCAAAAAACAACATGCTCATACTTGACGGGCAAGTACTTCGTCAATATGTCATTTGTTCGGCGGATAATGAATTTGTTGACAATGGTTGAGAGTTCAGCAAGACATTCATCGCCTTTCTTTTTGTCTTCGTCCGACCCTGCAGCATCCCTTCCTCTGAGAATAGGCAATTCAAACCTTTTCCGAAATTCATTCTGCGACCCTAATAAATCTGGATTGGCAAAGTTAAGCAGGGCGAAATATTCTGAAAGGTCGTTTTGAATAGGAGTTCCTGACAAGATAACACGACGTTGCACATTTAGACTGTTTAGTGCAGTCCATGTTAAACTATCCTTATTTTTGAGCCGATGACCTTCGTCGCAAAGAAGTAGCCCTATGGGACTATCTTTCAATACTTCAACATACATCCTGAGCGTTTCGTAGGACACAATGAGCACAGGTCGTACAACGGCGCGACCGGAAGCAATAGCCCATTGCTTGATCTGAGATGTGAGTTCTGTTTTCGAAGCTTTACCATCCACCGCAAAAGGAGTGATGGCATCTTTACCTAGCCATTTCACTGTGGTTGTTAACAGGCATTCAAAGTTCCAGGGCGCACTACTTACCAAGTTCATTGGCCCAGTTGCCAACCAGACTTGAGGGACAAGCAATGATACACTTCTGGATAAGGGTCTTGCCTGCCTCAGGAGACTGCTTGAGCAATGTCCACATCAATGAGATGCATTGTAGCTATCGCCGTCAGTCGAGACCATTGTTCAGAAGGGTCTGTTGGCCATACCGTTTTCCCTAGTCCCATGCCATCTGCCATTATACAGCCATGTGCGTTCTTATCGATCATACCGGTTGTGCAGCGGTATAAAAACTAAAAAACAGTTATGGTTAGTCTAACATCGCAAGAGAGTGTTGACTGGAACAGTCATGTTACCTTTACACCTTCAATTTGATGTGGACGTAGAACTTTTGCCAACCTTGGATCTATCACGACAGGAACCTTTGGACCAGATTCAACTTTCTTCTTGAGACCAAGTATGTCTGCTAAGCTCTTATGCACAAGGGGAGCGTCCAACTTGGGCTGTTCTTCTTCTGGCTTTCCATCGGCTGGCGACTTTGTTTCAGTGTTCTCACCGACATCATCAACAGTCGGATCATACAGCACTATCGCGAATTCTCCGCTAGGATCATGTAGAGGTTTCACAATAAATGTAGCACCTTGTCGCATCCCCAGAGTTGGTGCTGCTCTAGCGCCATTGTAGCTGTCAACCGCCTTATTGATTAAAGGTATCTTGAATCGTTGTTTGAATGTTGTCTCTTTATCTTTAGGTTTGAACACAGGGAACCTGTTCACATCTCTGGTGGCGAGTGCTAAACGTTCCTCGTTGGTATATGGTTTTTCACTATTGTCGTCCACACTTTCATCAGCTCCCGCATAATTCACCTTTCTTCGTTTTCTCGCAGGTTTATCAGACGTCCGTGTGGGTGTAGCAGATCCAGGGCATTTGAACGGTTTCGATAGGCGGTCAATGGACGTCGAGGACGGGGTCTGGAGGGATTTGGATAACGGTGTGTTTCCACCATCTTCCCTTCCACTCGGTCGTGGTCGATACCTTAAAAGAATTAGCGATTTATAGCATTAGGAGGTTGAACAGTTTCCTCCTTACATTTAAGGTAGTGATGCTAGCCGGGCAGCCTTTCTGATACACGTACTAATAGGTAGGTTGGTGCCTGGCAGTCAATGTCACTTCCATAAACCCAAGAACAACGCGTTGCCGCTTCTTGGCGCGCTTTCCTGTGATTGCCCTAACACCAAAGTGTCACGCTGTCACGTGGTGATACCAGGGCTACTATGGAACCCCGCCCCTATGACGAGCTCGCACCAAATGGAAGAAATGAAGTAACCTTAAGACTACCGACTACAGTTGAGAGGTCGAAGTTTGATCTCATGTCCTCAGACTTCTGGGCTGGCTACCTTAGTGGGGCCATTGGGATCATCATCGGAAATCCTCTGGACCTTATCAAAGTTCGATTACAAGCCAGTCATGCTACACATGCAGGTGCAACATTGCCACACCAGCAATTGGGCCGTTTTGAGAGCACCAGCTCACTCGTGCGAGGTTAGCCAGCCACTGTGAAGTTCCCCGACAAGACGCATCAACTTACCTGCATATTAGGTGCTGCGGCTCCAATTCTCGGATATGGGGCTTTAAATGCTATTCTTTTTGTTGCCTATAACCGGTCATTGATGCTCTTGGACAGTTCTGTGACAGACCCCACAAACCCTCAAGGAATTCCACTGTATAAATTATGGCTTGCCGGTGCTGCAGGCGGAGTGGCCAGCTGGACTGTGTCGTCTCCGACTGAGTTTATCAAATGCCGAACGCAACTTGACACACGCCCGGGAGTGTCATCTTGGACCGTCGCCAAAGATACCATAAGAACCCTTGGCTGGAGGGGCCTTTATTATGGAGGAGCCATAACCTGTGCTCGAGACTCTATTGGCTATGGATTTTAGTACGCACAATGCTTCCCCGGATTTCTTCCCCCCCGCATGTTCTACTTAGAGTGCACTATTTACTTATAGTGTCACAGTTTCTGGACTTATGAGTATTGCAAACGTCTCATGGTTTCTAAGGATGATGATGCACAGCAGGCGGCAATCAAAGTACTACTTTGCGGCGGTGTTGCCGGAGTAGCTACATGGGCTTCGGTTTATCCGCTGGACATGATCAAAACTAGATTGCAGGCGCAGGGGCTCGGGACACGTCCTGAAGACCAGCCTCTGGTGCGGTCTCAGAATGATAGACGGGCGCTGAACAGCTTTCAGCTCGCTAGGGAGACCTATCGGACAGAAGGGCTGAAGGCCTTCTATCGCGGGTTAGGAGTGTGTAGTGTAAGGGCTTTCATAGTAAATGCTGTCCAGGTATGTTTTTCCACATATACAGATCGGGGCCACAGCTAATCAAGCAATGTGTGTAATAGTGGGCAAGCTACGAGTGGCTCATGGTGTATCTCAACAACCCATGGAATCAGACACATGCGCAAGTTTCATAAATAGGGATATACTCGGGAGCAGATTGTCCTACGAATATTAAGTTATGTCCATGTATTGCGACTTGTAAGTAATACTCGCCCTAACTGAGTAGTGGCCGATGTAGTGGAGCCCAATATACGAATGTCCGAGAAACGGCGATTCCGGTCGGGTCACCGCAACACGGAATCAGCGTACTCGGTAAATCGGGCGCCAAACTCTGGCGGTTTTCGGCGCATGTGGTTTCACGTGTTTCATGTGACCATGCCGGTCGCTGATTGGGCGAAAGGACTTGAGCTTTGCAACCAATAGCATTGTCTTCAAGACAACATCAACCCTCACGGATGAATTTTTTTCTGTCGCTTGCTTCTCGTTCAGCCTGTCCAAGAGACATATCCCCCTTCATATTGGCAATGTATATCCGATAGGTGCGGACACTCGTCAAGCGCGTATTAGTCGTAGAAGCTTAATCCTCCATGTCGACAACATTTTCTTCCAAGCGAAGGCCCTTATCGGTGCCTAAACCCACAGCGGCTTCAGCGACTTTCTGTGTATGAGGCTCTTCACGTAGGAGGCGAATTCTGTATGCACAGGATGCGCTCGAGTCAGCTTCAGATTGCGTGCGAAAGCTTGCGCCAAGATGCGCTGGTCTGTTACTGACCTTCGTTTATGGTTTTTACCCTTTGTGTGGGCAACCAGGTTGTGTTCACTCTCAAACCATTTTGAGCACTCAACGCAGTAATGTTTTCCAAGTCCCGGTAGGTCCTCGGGGTCCTTGGTGGCTTTGTATTGCGCAAGGTGTTTGGGGGATTCAATATCAGCTCGAACCTGATCGTAATCCCTGTAGGTATCAGTCCAGTCAGAATGTTTTTCGCAAATCCCTAAGAAGTAGACAATAACTGAGAGTTGTAGTACCTTGTCCTGCGCTTTGTCTTAATTCTTCTCAAAGCGCCCATTTTGGATACCTATCTATCAGAACCAGCCTGCAGGTACTTTTTTTTTTTTGGCGTCGCAAAGTATTATCACCGATATACGGAACGATGCCAAAGCTTTAGTTGTTGCGAGAGCGGGTCAACAATCTCAAAATTTCCGCCTTTGTGTGCGTGAAAAGAATTTGGTGAAACATATCGCTCCTGATTGGCCAAAAGCGGGTCGGCTTGGCACCGGTCCGCGGGAAGGATGACCATCGGTAGGCCTCGGCTCTGACTCGGCTCTGTCAGCAGGCTGGGGTCGCTGTTACATCCATCTTTCGCAGGTTGTAATTTATGACGTTTCCATTTTTTCGGCACATTGCTCCGGAACAGCATCGCCCAGTTGCGTTTTAGGAGAAATAAGACAGCAGGGGCCCAATGAAGTTACTGCAGTAACGAATTACTAGTAGTAATATCGCCTTGAACCTGCAATGAATCATCTAGAGGCCTTTGCACTTTGCCACATTACGCTACTATCCATCGTAGTCCCTATAGAAGCTGCCAACAGTGGGATGTTTTGAAATGTCAAAAGCTGCATCTATGATGTCCTCCGAGTACTGTAGCTCAAGTTTGATGTAATAAGTCATTCATGATTGGTCTATGACGATCTCCGCTCACATGCGTTGGTCCACTGACTGCGCTTGTATTGTTACCATGTAACCGGACACGGGTAAACGTTAAGGTAGGATACTAGTCCTAAGGTAGAGAGCTATTCTAAGTATCCAAAGACCACATGGAGACTTGTCGAGGCCATTGAGAGTGAGCGCTTTTCGAATCAATGAGAAACCTTCGGTTTCCGGTTAATGACCTTATGGGTCCTGGAGTAGGAATGTGTGTAGGTAAGCCGAATTTTGCAGTACTTGACAGGGTAAAGAAAGGGGGCAAATTGCGGGTTGCCCAGCCACTTCCTTGTGTCCGGTCGCATGCTTAGTTTGGTCCCAGGTGTCCCGAATGCGTAAGGCTCCTGTATTGTCACAAGCGGTTACGGGTCCTGTTCGCCGGTTCAGTACTGGCTACTGTCAAGCAAGAATTCTTTCCCACTCTGAAAAACACCAGAGCTTCCTTTTATTTGCTCCATTTTCCCTTCTCTTCTGACCCTCTTTCTTCTCTCTCTTTACTCTCCACTCCATCTTTGCTGCTTCCAACTGTTGAAGCTAGCTGTTGTTGCATAGCTCTTGGATGTGTTGCGGCCTTGCTCACCTCGCATAGAGAGCTTTCACAAAATGATCTCCACAAGGCTCGCGCGCATGGGTGCGCTGGTAAGTCGTCCTCAGTATATCGCTTTCTTCAGCATCGTGGCACCTGCATCGTCTCCTATCCGATGCTAGGTTTCCCCGGCTGATCTACGCTTGAAGCACCCTAAACTAACATGAATCTCTTCCACAGGCCCCCAAGTCCCGCCTTGTAAGAACACCTTGTTGATTGTTCTCGCTTCTGCGGGAATTTGGGATCCTTATGATACGGGTGTCGAATTGGAAACTAACCTATTTCATAGTTTCTCGGGGCTCGGGGTCTGGCCACTGCCAGCGAACACCCTCTCGACAAGAAGGTCGAGATGTCCAATGTTGAAAAGGTGAGCAATGAGAAGACTACTCTCGGCTGCATCGGGAGAGCGAGCGCTACCCTATATGGAAATCGGAATTTGCTGACAATGTATCTCATAGGGCAACTACA
This sequence comes from Aspergillus nomiae NRRL 13137, assembly GCF_001204775.2. Taxonomy (NCBI): domain Eukaryota; kingdom Fungi; phylum Ascomycota; class Eurotiomycetes; order Eurotiales; family Aspergillaceae; genus Aspergillus; species Aspergillus nomiae. The sequence continues at coordinate 16,920 of NW_015378273.1, forward strand.
TCAACTACAAGTATGGCAGCACCTTTTACTTTTCATATCAGGAGCTCCTGTTTCATGAATGCGCCATTATGGTCCTTTGACGCAGCGACTAACAGTTGTGCCAACTCTTTAGGAAGATGTCTGAGAACTTGGAAATCGTCCGTAGTCGTCTGAGCCGTCCTCTTACCTACGCCGAGAAGATCCTCTACTCTCACCTTGACAACCCTCATGAGCAGGACATCGAGCGTGGTGTTTCCTACCTGAAGCTGCGCCCCGACCGTGTCGCTTGCCAGGATGCCACCGCTCAGATGGCTATCCTTCAGTTCATGTCGGCTGGCATGCCCTCCGTCGCTACCCCTACCACCGTCCACTGTGACCACTTGATTGAGGCTCAGGTTGGAGGTGACAAGGATTTGGCTCGTGCCAACGAGATCAACAAGGAGGTCTACGACTTCCTTGCCTCCGCTACTGCCAAGTACAACATTGGTTTCTGGAAGCCTGGCTCCGGTATCATCCACCAGATCGTTCTGGAGAACTACGCTTTCCCCGGTGGTCTGATGATCGGTACCGACTCTCACACTCCTAACGGTGGTGGTCTTGGTATGGCTGCCATTGGTGTTGGTGGTGCTGATGCCGTCGATGTGATGGCTGGTCTCCCCTGGGAACTTAAGGCTCCTAAGGTCATTGGTGTCAAGCTCACCGGTGAGCTGTCCGGATGGACCACTCCTAAGGGTAAGTCACAACACGGTGAATTTCTTACAGGTGAAAGGAGAAAAAGCTTATTGATTGTGTGTAGATATCATCCTTAAGGTCGCTGGCCTCCTCACTGTCAAGGGTGGTACTGGTGCTATCGTTGAGTACCACGGACCTGGTGTCAACTCTCTTTCTTGCACCGGTATGGGTACTATCTGTAACATGGGTGCTGAAATTGGTGCTACCACCTCTCTGTTCCCCTACAATGACCGCATGTACGACTACCTGAAGGCCACCAAGCGTCAGCACATTGGCGACTTCGCTAGGTCCTACGCCAAGGAACTCCGCGAAGATGAGGGTGCCGAGTACGACCAGCTGATTGAGATCAACCTTTCTGAGCTGGAGCCTCACATCAACGGTCCCTTCACCCCCGATCTTGCTACCCCCATCTCCAAGTTCAAGGAGGCTGTCGAGGCCAACAAGTGGCCTGAGGAGCTCAAGGTCGGTCTCATCGGCTCTTGCACCAACTCCTCCTATGAGGACATGTCTCGTGCCGCCTCTATCGCCCGTGATGCCCTTGACCATGGCTTGAAGTCCAAGTCTCTCTTCACCATTACCCCCGGTTCTGAGCAGATTCGCGCTACTATCGAGCGTGATGGTCAGCTGCAGACCCTCGAGGAGTACGGTGGTGTCATCCTTGCCAACGCCTGTGGTCCTTGCATTGGACAGTGGGATCGTAAGGATGTTAAGAAGGGCGAGGCCAACTCCATCATCTCCTCCTACAACCGTAACTTCACTGGCCGTAACGACGCCAACCCCGCCACTCACTCCTTCGTCACCTCCCCCGACCTTGTCGTTGCCATGACTGTCGCCGGTACTCTCAAGTTCAACCCTCTCACCGATACCCTGAAGGACAAGAATGGCAAGGAGTTCAAGCTCAAGCCTCCCACCGGTGAGGGTCTCCCCGCCAAGGGCTACGACCCCGGCCGTAACACCTACCAGGCCCCTCCTGCCGACCGCTCCACTGTCAACGTCGCTGTCTCCCCTACCAGTGACCGTCTTCAGGTCCTCCAGGGATTCCAGGCCTGGGATGGCAAGGATGCTACTGACATCCCTATCCTCATCAAGTGCCAGGGCAAGACCACCACTGACCACATCTCCATGGCTGGCCCATGGTTGAAGTACCGTGGCCATCTTGACAACATTTCCAACAACATGCTCATTGGTGCCATCAACGCCGAGAACGGTGAGGCTAACAAGGTCAAGAACGCTTTCACTGGTGCATACGATGCCGTCCCTGCTACTGCCCGTGACTACAAGGCCCGTGGCATCAAGTGGGTTGTCATTGGTGACTGGAACTACGGTGAGGGTAGCTCTCGTGAGCACGCTGCTCTGGAGCCTAGACACCTTGGTGGTCTTGCTATCATCACTCGCAGCTTCGCCCGTATCCACGAGACCAACCTGAAGAAGCAGGGTATGCTTCCTCTGACCTTCGCCGAGCCTGCCGACTATGACAAGATCCAGCCCGAGGACAAGGTTGACTTGCTCTGCACTGAGCTTGAGGTCGGCAAGCCCATGACCCTCCGTGTCCACCCCAAGGATGGCAAGACCTTCGACGTCAAGCTCAACCACACCTTCAACGAGTCCCAGATCGAGTGGTTCAAGGATGGATCTGCCCTCAACACCATGGCCCGCAAGGGTAACTAAATGTGCCACAAGCCGGGTTTAGCGCTGGGGTCAACATTGGTCCGTTTGTAAATTATACTGTATATGTTTCTAAACACTCGAGGAGAAGCATATCAGCTTAGTGCCTTGCCATGCGACTTGGCACGTTGAGAATGAGTGGCAGCTCTGGGGATGATAGCGGCTGCTAATGGGATTTCTACGATGGGATATTGCGGAGTCAAGTTTCAAAATTTAACGACCTGTTTTGTTATCTCCACATTTGTTGGACCCCTTTGAGTTTGGGTGGACTATATGGATATAGTCTTGTGTCATTTTTCCTATATCATCTACTGTATGTTAGGGACAGCAATCATACCATATTTCCTTTTTGTTCAGATTAATATTCTCTTCTTCCGTTCTGCCTGAACATAACTCAATAGCTTGATGAGCTGTAGATGAACATAATGATGCATAGGTCACCCAAGGTGTTCTCATGGCTTAATTTCGACATAGCTGACATAAGATCGCGTGCTCAGCCGAGGCTCAAACTTAACCCCCGCTCTCGGTATGTAATTCTACTATATCAATAAGATACGGAGTACGAATGGTAGACCACCTCTGTTGTCTCGTCAGTCAGTCGCGGTCAGTTGACATTGCGGAACTCATAACCACATTCTTTCGCCTCACAGGTAGGAAGATCTTATCTAGTCCATTTCCGATTCATCCGGCTTGGGCAACTAAGGCTAAATAAAAAGCGTTCGGCGAATCCTGAGTAAAGTTGGATGCACAGGTGGTGTTGGAAGATACTACTCTATCTAGCATTGACAGCGGTGTAGCTGTAAGTCCACAATTTGGAACAGTGCCGTTTTCCCACGGTGTTGAACACTCCGTCGGGCCGCTGTTACCCACCACTCTCAACTAGATTTATCCTTCATATTACTTATTCGCCCCACGTTTGTCGAATCCAGACTTAGGGATACCTGAAAGACAAGGCCCCGGACTATCCGTTGCACTTTGACTTGACCCGGAGAACGTTCGTGCCCAACTATGGCTACTCAGCTCGTTCCTCTGCCGGAGGTGGAGAGACTCAGTGCTTCAGTGGTGCGGATACTTGGTGGTAATCCCGGCAAGGTAAGGTTCGGACCTGAATTTTGATATTCCCTGATTCCGGTGACTGCGAGTCCAAAGTACCTTGAACTATCGCGTCTTGATGCATATTCTGTTAAGCTCGATAAAACAAGAACCTACATTAATTTGACCCTGCATATAGTTTACACTGCAGGGTGAGTCACTCCACCTTCATCCAATAGGGTTCGCAGCTTTGGACCTAACAACATCTTTCAGGAACAAACACATATCTGATAGGTCGTGGACCTCAACGGATTCTGATTGACACAGGTGAAGGCAAGCCTTCCTGGGCTGCTCACCTGAGGACAATCCTGTCGGAAGAGAATGCCACCGTGCATAAAGCACTCCTGACGCACTGGCACCATGATCACGTCAATGGCATCCCTGACCTTCGCAAGCTTTGTCCTCAAGTCACTATCTACAAGAACCAACCAAACGAGGGACAGAGTGGTATCGAGGATGGACAGGTCTTTTCCGTAGAGGGAGCCACATTGAAAGCGTTTCATACACCGGGACATACCGTTGATCATATGATATTTGTGCTAGAGGAGGAAGATGCCATCTTTACTGGTGATAGTGGGTTCTCCCTTGCCCCCAACTCATCCCATACTGTGTTATAGTCGTGCATAACTGATCTAAAACCTGCTAGACGTTCTGGGACATGGGACTGCAGTATTTGAAGATTTGAAAGTGTATCTGTCCAGTCTCCAGCGTATGCAAGACCGCGTTTCCGGTCGCGGGTATCCTGGCCATGGAGCGGTGATTGAGAATGCGACGGCGAAGATCACTGAATACATCAAGCATCGACAACAGCGTGAAGATGAAGTGATCCGCGTGTTGCGTTATGGAAAACTTGATGTCCCTGATGATGAACCATCACCGGAGCGGAAGGCCTCTTGGACCCCCCTCGAGATAGTGAAAGTGATATACTACAACGTCCCGGAAAGCCTTCACCTGCCAGCGTCGCACGGTGTGCTGCAGGTGCTGATGAAATTAGAAGCCGAGGGTAAGACAGTCCATGACACGGAATCGGATAAGTGGAGGCTGGAAACCGGGAAGTCTGCGCTATAAACGCCCTTCACTATAGCTCTGTGTGACATACAATGATGTTCTATCTAATGACAATCTATGCAACTGTAAGTGCCTGGGATGTTATGACGTGGCCTGGGTTTGCTGGAAGTAGAAAGCATAGACAACCACTACACAACCAAGAAGATTACAGAAAGCGCCGGGGGCATGCCAGGTTTGCCCAGACCGTCTTTCAAACATCATTCAATACCAGTACTATCAGAAGAGGTCTGGACTTTTCTGGCAGGGAAAAACCGCAAGTTGAACGAACACTTTTTGGCCCAGTCTGGACCTGTCAGAAATGCACTTTGTACTTGGAGGTGGGCTACATAACGCCACCATGAGGGAAAAAAGGACTACGCAGTACTCTGTATTAAATTAGGCGGAGACAAAACAAAAAAGAAATGGAAAAGTAAAAAACACCCTCACAAGAAAAAGTTAAAGTAAGAGATGTAAAAGGAAAGAAGAAAAAAAAGCAAAAAGAGTTGCAGTACCATACATAACTTTACACTAGACTGAGGGGTTGGCATTACATTGGCAAATCGTCATCCGACCAGCAGGTGGGCTCGGCGCGCCTAATATTCCCAGCAGGAAAAGCACTCAGTGAATTTCCCTGTTGATTGGGATCATATTTAAGCAGCTGAGGGGCTCCTCACCACCTTCCATGGGAGTGTTGGCATCATCCGCAATCGGTGAGTGGTTAACTTTGCGGGCCCGTGACCTCATTCATCATTAAATTCTTTATCCGTGCAAAACTAGATTTCTCCTCCCTTATTCAGTTTCATCTAGGAATCCCTTCATATATTATCAGAACTTGGATCCAAGTCAGACTGCTCCTACCGGCTATTTCCAAAGTAATCAACTGTCTTTTGGTATATCCTTCCTAGTCGATGAACTCGCTAGTGAAGAGCGTGCGCAGTTCATACTACAGTCACTCCAGCTTGTCCTTATTACCCGACTGGAAACTTTGGGTCAGTTGGTCCGTGCGTCTGGTTGATTGCTGAGCTCTGAGGTCACTCTTTGCCCGTTTTCTCCCCACCGGACCGCCTTCTTGTACTTCACAAAAGCTCCCCGCCTTCGTTGTAGGGCCGGCATTTATTGTCATTTTAGCAGTGTTTGGTTTCACTGGCCAACTGTCTGATTCTTGGTTCCCTTTAGGCTGCGGCAAAGCTGTCAATCGTCGTTTTAATTTGGCGTTGACTTAACTGTCTTTATACATTACCCCTCTATTTCCTCTCTTGCTTCCTTTTTATTTCTTCCAATCTATTTTCTTTTTTTTCTTTTCTTTCTTTTCAACAGGTTTCTTTGTGAGAAACTTAACATCCTCGATTCAATTTCATTCAGCCATTAAATCCGATTTCGCCAACAATGCCTTCCCTCGAAGACGGTTCTAAGAATGAGTCAAGACTACTCCTCATTTCAAATCGGTTACCGATTACGATAAAACGCTCCGAAGCCGGGAAGTATGACTTCTCCATGTCATCTGGTGGCTTGGTCAGCGGTCTCAGTGGTCTATCAAAATCCACTACGTTCCAATGGTATGGCTGGCCCGGCCTAGAGGTCCCCGAAGAAGAGATACCGGTGGTGAAGCAACGGTTGAAGGATGAGTACAATGCAGTTCCCGTATTTATCGATGATGAGCTAGCGGACCGGCACTACAATGGATTCTCTAGTTAGTACATCTTACCTTGCATTTAGATCGCAGACTCAAGCGCATCAAGTTGTACCAAGTTGCTAATAAGTTTCTATTGATCAGATTCTATTCTGTGGCCCCTTTTCCATTATCATCCTGGTGAAATCACCTTCGATGAATCTGCTTGGGACGCTTATAAGGATGCGAATCGCCTATTCGCGCGGGCCGTCGCGAAAGAAGTTCAGGATGGAGATCTAATTTGGGTGCATGACTACCATTTGATGCTTCTTCCTGAGATGCTTCGAGAAGAAATCGGAGACCAGAAGCAGAACGTCAAGATTGGATTCTTCCTACACACCCCCTTCCCTAGCAGTGAAATTTACAGGATCCTCCCCGTCCGAAACGAGCTGTTGCTTGGGGTCCTCCATTGCGACCTCATAGGCTTCCACACCTACGACTATACAAGACATTTCTTGAGCGCTTGCTCGCGCTTATTGTACGTTGAGACCAGCCGTTATGTAAAAACGTGGGAGCTAACGATGGGCATCTAGGGGATTGGCGACAACTCCTAACGGCATAGAGTTCCAGGGCAAAATTATTGCCTGCGGAGCTTCCCGATCGGCATTGACCCTGAGAAATTTCAGGAGGGTCTTAAGAAAGAGAAGGTCCAGAAGCGGATTGCACAGCTTGAACAGAAGTTCCAGGGAGTGAAGCTTATGGTTGGTGTTGACCGCCTTGACTATATTAAGGGCGTTCCGCAAAAGCTGCATGCGCTGGAAGTGTTCCTTAGTGACCACCCTGAATGGTTGGTAAAGTTGTACTGGTTCAAGTTGCTGTCCCCAGTAGGCAGGATGTCGAGGAGTATCAGAACTTGAGGGCTGTTGTGAACGAGCTAGTCGGCCGTATCAACGGGAAGTTTGGTAAGTGATTTTACTAGCAGGCCATGATAACGTGTTGCTGACCTGATTAGGTACTGTGGAATTCATGCCAATCCACTTCCTACACAAGTCAGTCAACTTTGATGAACTGATTGCCCTGTATGCCGTGTCGGACGCGTGCATCGTTTCGTCAACTCGGGATGGCATGAATCTGGTCGCGTACGAGTATATTGCAACCCAGCAAAAGCGGCACGGTGTTTTGGTCCTCTCAGAGTTTGCCGGTGCAGCCCAGAGTCTCAATGGCAGCATCATTATTAACCCTTGGAATACCGAAGAACTCGCCGGTGCCTACCAGGAGGCTGTTACCATGAGCGACGAGCAGAGGGCCCTGAATTTCTCCAAGCTGGACAAATATGTCAATAAATATACGAGGTATACACATGCGTGTCATTTCGATGGATAAACATCGCTAACCTATTTCAGTGCCTTCTGGGGCCAGTCATTCGTAACGGAATTGACGAGGATATCTACCCAATCTGCGGAGAAATTCCAGTCTAAAAGGGCTTCACTTGCCGGCGCATACCACGAACAAGTGAACGGTGTAGAATCCGAGGGATCGTCTTAATTGTGCGCCAAAAAGATACCTACCTTCTATACTGTCTCGGTTGGAGTATCAGAAGAGGAAACACAAAGATGTGTAACGAGTGGCTTAGAGCTTTTTTATTGACGGTCTATGAGCACTGGATGGCGTGAATTGTTTTTGAGTTTGCTTTGCATTGGTTACGATTCTCGGTCACTCCTTTGAAATGTCATAAGAGGGTAATATTGTATTTAGATTCTTGGGTCCGGGTCATGGATGGGTATAAAAGGTTGAGGTGTTGCTGGTGTACTGTACATTAAGCGTTCTGTCTAAGCTCTCAACTCAGCGTGTGTTACCATTATTTATTTGTATTCGATAGAACAGAATGACATATCCTCAGTCCGCTACCTAGTATTAGGATGTAGTAGCTTCATTCTGGAAAGATCTGACCTTCCAGTTGTATATTTGCATGGCGCGAGTATGCAAACAGTGCAAACATCGGCGAGAAATTCTGGACGGCCTCGTCCGCGGGTTTAACGCTCCTCCATCGGAGACGCCGCCTGAGTTTTTCTTGAGACGAGAACATATTGCCCAATTGTAATATTATCGGACTAAGATTGGGCTTCAGTCGAAACTTTGCGGACGTAAAATTCACTCTCGATCGGCGACAAAACCGCACGCGCCTTTGAGGAATCACCGAGTTGGACTTTATCGCACCCAAGAGAACAAGCATCAAGAACAGACACAGGGGAACCCCTCTACTCATACGAAGATGCGTCCAAGCAACCTCTTCCGGGCGATGCAGCCCCTTCGCTCTTCTATCGTCAGACCTACTTCGACCTCATCCTCAGCCGCACACATCTACTCTACCATCTCGACACCAATCCGCCGCTTTAATTCGACGACCGCTACACCCACGGAAACCCAATCGTCCACAGCACCTTCTACTCCATCTGTGGCTCCTCCTTCCCTCCGCAGCTACCCCTATACCTTGAAGACCGGCACTGTGGTCTCCGTCGGCCGCATGGACCGTACTGTCCGCGTCTCCCATCGCCACACCATGTGGGACAGTCACATTCGCAAGACATATCCGAAGGTTACGACATATCTTGTGTCCGACCCAAAGAATTCCCTGCGCGAAGGGGACGTCATCGAGTTCTCCTCCGGTTACCCAAAGAGCCGAAATGTGCGTCATGTCGTTGAGAGGATTATTGCGCCGTTCGGCGAGGCAATTGAAGACAGACCGGCTGTTATGACACGTGAAGAGCGGGACGCAGAGCGCGTGGCCAAGCGAACTGTCAAGTGGGAGCGCAGGGAAGCCAAAAGAGCAGAGGGTGGCGAGGGCCAGAGCTTACAAGGACAAGAGCACGTTGGACGGATCAGGAGGCTAGTATATGAGCGTACTGGGGCCCAGTAGAAGGCAAGTATACTCCGCTTGTCATTCTTTGGCATTTGTCTTTGATTGTATAAGATAAATATTGGGCTCAGAGAGCTGTGTTCTATCTTTGTGTGTCGACTCTTTCCGAATGTATTATATCTCACTGTGCATGTGTGCTACCAGTCTTCTCTTTGCAACACTTACTCATATTGGCCAGTCGTATTATAGAAATGTAAGCTTTGGAATTTGACTTTGGCGTCTTGTAATGGTTGATCGAGAAGCTGACATGTAGCTTGAACTCAAGGAAGACAACGTATAGTCTGTTTCAGATTGGAGTCTGGCATTAAGCTTGGATCTCAGAAGTGCTAATTCTGGACTATCACTGACTGAATGCGTTTCTATAGGCCTGTAACCTAACGTCCAGTTACTGGATGGATTGAGTGATCACTGGAGACTTAGGTAGAAAAAGCGTATCTCCAAGGTTTCGATCAAGGTGCAATTGACTAACATGCGAGCTAAATGGAACAAGACAGGTCTCTGAGGGAATACATCCGTATTCTTGGGATGTGCTTGGGTAGATTTGAGTATAGAAGACTCACTATTTTAAGAACACTTTCAGTGGAAGTATCTGTTTTGCAGATAGACTTGCTAGTAGCTCGGAGTCAGTCAACATCACCCTATCACTAAGGTATTATCAGTAGATTTATCATGGCCTTAGACCCATGGTTCCAGCTTATCTTTCCGGGCAGGCACCTAGAGTCGCCGGGGACAGGGGAAATAGATAAGACCCCGCGTCTCATGATGCTAGTGCTATCTGGTACGATACACTGAATTTTAAATAGGCCGTAAGACCATTTCATATCCATGGCCTATCAAACTCAAAGTACAGCTACTTTGCTTCTCTGATGTGCAAAATGCATATGTTTACCTTGCCTATTGCCATTCTCTTGTGCTTCTTTCAGACGATCCTTTCGAGTACGATTCCCGATTCAATGTTAATCACCAGGGATATTCCTTTCTCAACTAGAGCGTACTGGATGCGTCGAGCAAATGAAGCATTGGGCGAACTAAGCGGATCTCCCTGTCCATTCGCTGCGTTTGGCACTGCCGTCGTTAACCACACTGGCACTGATGGACTTGGGGATCAGATATGCATTGGCGTCAACCAGAATCGCCAGACAGGAAACCCGGCCTTACACGGTACCATACCCCAAACCTCCCTCCCATAGTAGTCTCCCCATCTGTTGCTGATGGGAGATCGATACCCTCTAGGAGAAATAGCAGCCATCACAAACTGCACTGCCATTCTGACAGATCCACATGGCCGATTTCGACTAACGGCCTCTGAAGCTCAAGCTGCATTTGTCGATTTGACATTGTATACCAACGCCGAGAGTTGCCCTATGGTAAGTACTTTGTCCCCGACGCTTCATATTGCAAGACATATATCTAGAGGTTAACGATGAGAAAGTGCGCGTCTGCCATTCGGTGGGCAGGGTTTAAGGAGTATGTCTACGGGACTTCAATTCACACGTTAGTCCGGAAGGGCTGGTCCCAGATCCATATATCCTCGCTGGAGGTCTTTCAGGCTTCTTTAGACTTGTCGTCCCATACTCTCCTGATGGGGGATGTTCTTGCGAATGAGACGGATCCGTACTTTTTGTGGCAGTTTGATCCGGCTTACCCTTGCCCTGATGGCTGCTCGCGTTCTGGTAATGGTACTACGTGTCGTGTTTCTACAAGGGATGAATTGAAGTAGGATGTATGTTAGATACCTGAATTGTGTCCATCCGTGTTAGGGTTATATGGGCTGTGCGAGATAGTCTCTAGCTATGATAGTAGTATGTTGCGTTCTCGGAACGGCTCCGTGGATAAGAATGTTTACTGGGATAGTCCATGGACTGTGGGAAGGAACAAGCTGAAGGTGACCACGCCGAATGGCGAGGACCCGGAATGGGGATATGAGATTACGCAGTTTGGAGGATCGGGGCAGACTAGTGGGCCTTTGGGGAATGTGACTATCAAAGTTTAGGCTTTATGCTTAGGGCAAGATGATTCTTTGGGAGAATTTGACATGGTAGGGCTGATAGGGCTGATGTTGGTCTATACAATATTGGCAGGAATACGTAGCTGCTAAGTTGTTGGCATTAGTCAAGATGAGTTCTTTGCCCTAAGCTGCTTGAATATTATTCGTGCATTTTCTAGATGAATTATGAGCCCCTAACAACAGTCTCAACGTGGTATTGGTATGCCAATACACCGGGTTTCTCTCTACCTTATAGAGACAAGCTCGCATTCCTCTGGGGCAACAAGCGTCTTTTTTTTCCAGCTATATTGTGTAATATAGAGCTTTGTTTCCGACTTCTATCTCTATGGCAGGGCGTTATTCGTGGACACCACGAGGACACATTATTGAAGTCCAGGAACCTGTCAGCGTATGGCATCCTTTGGCGATAATATGGAGTATATAGTTACGTCCCAATGCGAAGGATCACGTGTAATGAAAATGATCTCCAGGGAATTCTCCTAGGTGAATAACAGCCACAAAAGATGCAATGAAAAGGGGTTTCTTAACGTGGAATATTACTGTGGTTAGAGTGATACATCTTATCTGCCTTGTCAGAGCGTCTTTAACTCTCATTAGGATTCAATGTTGACCCACCTATCAGTTCTGTCTACTGGTCTAGCGTGGTCTGTGGTGCATTAAATGGCGAAATCGCCCCAAAGGTCTAAGAATATTTTGCAGTAAATCATACGATGAATATAAAATGTCTTTCTCAGAGGGAGTACTCAGTAGATGGTCAAATAATGGAATTCTCGGTTCAGGGGTTGTCAATCAAACTTTAATAAATCAAATCACCCCAAGTGATCAGCCATGTGAGGTGTGAATAACTTAAGTAAATAAGTTACAGGAAAAGAATAAAGTGTGTTTGTTTTTGTTGATCCGCGGGGAAGACAAGCCGGACAAGATTGGCAGAAAAAAAGACCAGTCCGTCCACTCTCCCTTTTGGGTCGCGAAAGTCACCGGAGCGACTTGCCCGTTGTTTACTTCGTCTCTTTCTCTCTCCCACTCTGCTAGTCTGATTGAACTTCCATCCACCCTTTGACCCCACGGGTTCTGTCCGGTTCCTATTTTCAACGGCAGAACATCGATCCTTGTCATCCTGACTCCCTCCGACATTGAGTTATACTTTTCTTTGGATACCCGTTGTGCGTGGCTTAACATACGGTTAACTGCCCAACCGCACGAGCCCTGCAACCTTCTGCAAGTTTAAGGTGTGTGCGCGATATATAAGAGAGAATCCACCCAACCCTCAATTTTGTACAGTGGTATCTGTATACCGAAATATATAGACAAGTTCCACTGTGCCTGTGACCCTTGAGATCGTACACAGATGGCACATTTGCCCTCGCAGAATCTCAGGACTTGACTAACTTGTCTCTCTCCTAGTGCACTTTAGATCGCCGTCATTATGGCTGACGGAGAGGAGGACTTCTCCTCTCTCCCACTGCCCGAACGATTCGCACACAAGGTTAGCCCCGCCCTCGACGATTTCACTCGATTCCCGTCGACTAATATCTTGTCATTGCCAACGTAGAACTGGAAAGTGCGTAAGGGAGGTTATGAAGATGCCAAACAACAGTTCGAGAAATCCCCGGATGAATCAGACCCCGTTTTCACACCGTTTATCCAAGACGCGGGCCTATGGAAAGGAGCGGTTGCAGATTCCAACGTCGCGGCCCAACAAGATGGCCTCGCGGCCTACTGCGCTTTCTTAAAATTCGGAGGTGTTCAGGCTTGCACAAGGTATGATGTTCTTGGATGATTTACACTGCCCTATGATAGGGGTGGCTAATGTTTCCCCGAAAAGGTCTCGTGCCATCACAGTTTTTCCCATTGTAGAAAAGGGTCTTCCATCTACAAGACCGGCAGCAAAGACGAACGCTCAAGAAGCCCTTCTACTACTAGTCGAATTAGATAAAGCAGACCCCGTGATCGAAGAGATACTGCCTGGACTATCACACAAGGTACCCAAGGTTATTGCTGCGACATTGGCTGGCTTGAGAACAATCTATCACAACTTCGGATGCAAGATTGTCGACCCCAAGCCGGTTCTTAAGGCCCTGCCCAAGGTATTCGGACATGCAGACAAGAACGTTCGCGCAGAAGCGCAAAGTCTCACAGTGGAAATGTACCGGTGGTTGAAAGAAGCCATTAAACCTCTTTTCTGGGCCGAACTAAAGCCAGTCCAGCAAACCGACTTAGAGAAACTCTTTGAAAACGTCAAACAAGAGCCACCACCGAAACAAGAGAGATTAACTAGAGCCCAGCAGGACGCGATGGCTGCCGCCAGCGCAGCCCCCGAAGATGGTGAAGCCGAAGAAGGTGGTGAAGAGTACGGGGATGAAGACGGCGAAGAGGTTGACGCTTTTGACCTCGCAGAACCTGTTGACGTGATGCCCAAAGTTCCGAAAGATCTACACGAGCAACTATCCTCATCGAAGTGGAAAGACCGGAAGGAGGCACTGGATGCTCTCCATTCAGCACTGAACGTCCCGAGAATCAAGGATGGGCCATACGACGATATTGTGCGCGCGCTAGCCGCTCGCATGAAAGACGCCAACATTGCGGTTGTGACCGTCGCTGCCAACTGTGTCGACTTACTCGCTAAAGGCCTTCGGAGCGGATTCGGCAAATACCGCTCAAGCATTATGGCTCCTATGCTGGAACGCCTGAAGGAGAAGAAACAGAGCGTTGCAGAGGCACTGGGCCAAGCTTTAGACTCGGTCTTCGCATCGACTACTTTGACAGACTGCTTGGAGGAGATTCTTGAGTTTTTGAAGCATAAGAATCCGCAAGTGAAGCAAGAAACACTCAAATTCCTTATCCGCTGTCTCCGTACCACCAGGGATGTCCCGTCGAAAGCGGAGGTCAAGTCGATTGCTGAAGCGGCGACTAAGCTTCTCACCGAATCCAGTGAGGTCAACCGGTCGGGAGGAGCTGAAATCCTTGGCACATTGATGAAGATCATGGGCGAACGAGCGATGAACCCCTACCTTGAGGGCCTCGATGATATCAGAAAGACGAAGATTAAGGAGTTTTTCGATACCGCCGAGGTCAAAGCGAAAGATAGACCTAAGCCTATTGTTGGTGCACCCAAGGCTGTGCCGGCGGCTGGTAAAAAAGTCGTCGGTGGGAAAAAGCCGGCATTGGGAATGAAAAAACCCCCTCCAGCTGCGGCACCGCCACCAGTTGAAGAACCAGCGCCTGCTCCCTCACCTCCTAAGAAGGCTGTACCATCTAGATTGGGCGGTCCTAAGGCTGGTGGCCTTCCCGCACCAGGTTCTGGTCTTAAGAAAAAGCTGGGTGGTCCCGGAGGTATAGCGTCGCCACGACGGGTTGTTTCTCCTCCTTCTGAGGAGCAACCCGCGGCTCCTGCTGCTCCCAAGTTTGGTCTTGGTAGAGGACTTGCAGGCCGTCCTATCGCCAAGCCAGCCGCTCCTCGCGAGCCTTCGCCTCCACCAGCGGCGCCTCCCCTGACTGGAATGTCGGCTATTGAGCGGGCCGAGTTAGAGGAACTGCGTCTCGAACAAGAGAAGTTTACCCGACTTGTTGAAGACTTGAAGTCAGAGAGGACCAAATTGAAATCACAAGTGACAGAACTTCAGGATCAGAATGCACAACTCATTGAAGATCACACGAGGGATGTTCTGAGTATCAAGGCCAAGGAAACCCAACTGGTTAGGGCTCGGAGTGATGCAGAGACCGCAGAACAGAGTGTTCAGAAGCAGCAGCGGGAAATCGACCGTCTGAAACGTGAGTTGGCAAGGGCCCTTCGCGCTAGCGCTATCAGCCCGCCCAACACTCTACCTGAAGGGATTAGTATGGGATACGGAGATGCCGGATCAGTTTATCAGGACGCAGCCAGCAATGGCCAGGGTCCTTTGGCACGTGGTTACCACATGGGGTCACGATTCGAGAGCTCAAGACCAAGGAGTTATGCTTCAGCCAGCCCAAGTGAAGAGAAGGAGAACAGTGGTCTGGAATCCCCAGGCCTGGGCAGCAGAGATGGAGGTCTCGGCCGACGGAAGCTAAGCCCTACTTTTGGCACCAGTTATTCCGGAATGGGTAGTCCCACCCGGTCTTCAATGCTGGGTTCTAGTAATGCTTCAGGAGATGACCAGCCAACGAGAAGTACGGAGCCAGCGGAGAACTGGAAGCGAGCTGCCGAGGTGACGAGCCAGCTTAAAGCAAGGATAGAACAAATGAAGGTACGTATCTCCAATGTCCCAATTATGGATCAACTCTGACGTAGAATGGTGCAGGCTAGGCAAGGACTCACACGACCACCGGCTCAACGCTAACGACTGAACGAATTCATGTTTCCTCCTTCTCTGACCCTCTTTAATCCTATCCCCTTTCTACATCCTCTCCCTATTGCGTTCTTGTTGTTTTACATACGGTTTGGCGGGTGCTCCTTAGGCTTGGGTGGGCTGGCTAGCTCTTAATTGCTTGTTTTGTGCGCTTCAGATTGTGGGCTTTTGCTTGTCTTCGGTGGATCATTAAAATACGTTTAGGGGGGTGGGCATTGTCTAGCTGCATTTTATTTTGGGTTTGACTTCATACCAGGACGCTTTCTTTGATGTATAGATGTTTCACCATATGTACGCATGCGGTGTATTGTACGGGCATGGCATTACCAGGGGAAAGGGTCCCCAGGTTATAATCATTTATTAACTTGCAATCCGGGCGGGCTCCACATTGTTTCCTAAGTTTGAAGCAGAAGAGAAAGTTGAAAGACAAGTATCATAGCGTGAATTACTTTTACGACTGGGAAGCTACTAGAGCAGACCGCACATGAATGCTTATATGAAGGGGTGCTACGAGGGCGGTTGGGTTGAAGTGTGAAATAGCATTCATGGGTATCTGCGACGTGTACATAAGAGTGAAAGAAACAGAGTGGACCATCAAGATGGATTGGGATTGAGGATTGGGTGCCAAAAGCTCTCCAACCATGTAAGCTATTATGCCATCAATAAGTTAACCGAGCCCTTAACACCATTCCCAGAAACCGTGGCCGCGATTTGCTTTTGAACAATTAATCCCAATTTTTGGTATCCGGAGCGCAAAATTTTGTCATTAAGATCGTTGGAAAACCCGTCATTGCGGAACTAGACTAGACATATGGACTAGTTTAGATCTTGACAGCGGACTCAACGGCCTTGCGCTTCTTCTCCTGGCGGGCGACGGCCTTGGCGCCCATGATACCACCACCCCAGTGACGGCGGGACTCCTCGTACTTGTCGGTGTAGCCCTCCTTGATGGTGGAGAGGAGCTTGGCGAACTCAGACTGGTCCTCAGAGCGGACCTCAGTCAGAGCGAGGACGGCAGCGGTCTGATAGACAGATTAGTACTATATTTCTTAATATATAGTCATGAGCGATTCTTACCTTCTTGTGGACAACGGTACCGAGACGAGCCTTGCCCTTGACGATGGCGTAAGGGACACCCATCTTGCGGCAGAGAGCGGGAAGGAAGACAACCAGCTCAATGGGGTCAACGTCGTGGGCGATGAGGACAAGGGAAGCCTTCTTGTTCTCAACGAGGCCGACAACGTGGTTAAGACCGTACTTGACGTGGTAGGGCTTCTTGGAGACATCCTCCTTCTTCTTGCCCTCGGCAACGGCGGTAGCCTCAGCGAGGAGACGCTCCTTCTTCTCGGCCTTGGTCTCAGGGCGGTACTTGTTGAGGAGCTTGAAGGTCTGGGCAGCGGAGTTGCGGTCCAGGGTGCTCTGGAACTGGGCAATGGCAGGGGGGACCTTGAGACGGAGGTTCAAGATCTTCTTCTGGCGCTGAAGACGGACATACTCGGGCCACTTAACGAAACGGCCGAGGTTGCGCTTGGGCTGGATGTCCTGGCCAATGCCGAAGTTGCGGGAGCGCTTCTCGATGAGAGGGTTCTGGTCGCATATTAGCATCCTATGTGCTTCCTAGCTAGGGGGAAAGATCCCATTTCTACATACCTTAGGGGCCTTCTTAGAACCAGCCTTGCCCTGGGGGTAGGGCAGAGGGGCGGCCTTCTTTCCGGACTTGGGAGGCTATCATTGAGAAAAGAAGATCAGCACATCGTGTCCACCAACGCTGCATCTTCCTTGAACTCTAAAGAGAACACCGATCTAGTGTGTATTTCAACTCCTAGACCGGTGTCTCCAGCCAAATCATCGCTGACGCTCGCATCCCGAAGGACTTGTGCGAACAGCGGAATATGCTTCGAGACATGCGAAATGAAGCCGACGAGATCGTCTCACGACATGTCGCAGAGGTTTTCGAAAGCTAGACAACCAAATCAACTGGACGTTATATGCTTACCATTGTTGTCGACTGAGTTCCGCAACGGCGCTGGGTGACGGGATTGACGAAGAGAAGAAGAAGGGAAAGTTCGAAGTAATTTCAGCTTAGCAGAAAAGAAAAGCTAGTCGCTTCGTGCGTGGGCCGCGCTAGTGCGGATAAATTGACTAGCCGATCCGGTTCCAAATCACCCTCCCACATGACCTAGGGCTAACCCTCGACGCTTCTGCTCCCTTTCCCTATTGGGCAGCCACTTCCTACATTGAACTCCTATTCGTCGAATTTTACAAGTATACAATAGGACGTACTACTTTCTTAAGTTCATTAGTTTACTCATGAACCAATCGTTAGTATTCGTAACCACCCTATTTATCCCAGACTTCATCTAAGTTGATATCTCGGACTACCACATTGTTGCGTGCCACCCACCATGTTCTCTGCATTCGTCTCGCCGTTCGCCTCAGGTCTTGTGTTCTCCCCAAATCACAGTTGAACACGCCGAGCTTTCAAGTATTCGTAATCTGGCATGGCTGCTAGGACCGCCTTCTCAAGAAGAAGACTGGCGTCCTCACCAAATTCCTCCCTCCATTTGAGGGCCTCAGTAGCGACGTCCAGTGCCACTGGCGCCTTATCTTTCAAAACCCCAGATGATCCCGCTAGACTAGAGAGCATTATTTCTTGAGCTTTCTGGGTATGAAAGCGCACATCTTGCCCAGTAGTGTCTCTCTGTTCGACAGGGCTTCCGTTATTCGGCGCACCATTAGCATCTGCCTTCTTCTCCCACTCAAACTTGAGTTTGTTGGAATCCAGGCCCGCCAGCTCGCAGAATCGAGCTATCACATCAGGATTGTGAATCACATCATGGGCGTCCAGCAACAATGGCTTGGAGTCGGAGTCATTGTTCTCCATGCCGTAGTTGTAGAGCATCCGAGTCCACTTCAACGACATATTCGTCTCTAAGACGCCAGGCAGCTCCTCTTTTTGAAGAACACCAACGGCCACCATCTTCATCATTGCACGATAAAGGGACGGGAACACCAGCGCCGGATGACGAATGATGAACGCTAGGCGCCAGGTGCGCAGATACTCGTCCGGAAAGACGGTTTCATTATTTGGGGAGAAAGTCTGGGAGGCCCCATAGGTGGCTGGGACTTGGACATGGAAAAGGGAGTCATAGCTACCATTGGTGCCATGGATCATCCGGCTGAATGCCGTTGGGTTGCAGAGCCAGAAAGCATGCTCTTTGGTGACCATCATTTTGCCTTCTTTTTCGGCACGGCTGCTGTATTCCTCCAGGTTGTCCAGACATTCCTGGAAGGCAGACCGGACTTCATCGCACTCTTCGGTAGTCCATTGGTCGACTGGCTTATAAATGCGACCATCCTTGGAGGCAGTAGTATAGGGTTTCATGAAGAAGTAGCCTCCCTGCTCATTGGCGACGACATTGGGTTGATCTGATAGAGCAAGGATCTTCAGAAGGAGATTGGATGCTGTACGGGGATTGCTGACGAGGAGAAGTCGACGGGGGGCCATATTGAAGTATAGGGGATCGATAAGCTTAAACTTGACTGGATCAATCAAAGAAGAACTGGATGGTGAAATCCCGTAAAGCGATGGTGTGATCGAGGAGCTTCGATGCTATTTAAGTAGGTTTATGCTCCACTCACTTCCGTTAGAAACGCCATGATTACTCCTGCCGAAACTTTCGCGCAGTCCATAACCGCTGGTAGCCCTCCGAATAACGATCATCAGCCAATCAAACATGAGTTTAGGGAGTGGATGTCACTCTGATGGAACTTCGGCGTAGGGTATGGGGACTTGGTAAGTCATCTCCGAGGTGGATGATTTCGTTTCTTACAGATACCTTAGGGACAATCTTGTTATCATGCAGTAGGCGTGGACCTGGTCAGCAGACCGGCGCCCCGGACGAGCCTGTCATAATCAAACCCCGGTTATGGGGTTGCGACTACACCAATCAGTGCTGAAAAGCCTACTCCACCATGGCGGACCTTTACATGACACTTTTGTCACATTAATGCATTGCATTGATGTTCTGGTAACAATGAATGGCCTCGCTCGGAGTTTTCGCTCCATTCCAAAAGCCGAAGCCGATAGGTATTGTCTCTCTATTGGGTCCTTAGAGAGGCATCTCCACTGCAGATCGACAAGGGGACACCGAGCCGAGCCCAATGGAGGGCATCAGTGCTGGGTTCTGGGGTACTTTTCTGGGGCCCTCTCGGCTGTTCTCTTGCCTTTCAAGGCTAGTGAGCCCACCTGACAGTTGCCCAGTGTCGGAAAGCCAGCTTCCGACAGCCGTCGCCTGTTTCGCTTCATTCATTAAGATGTGCGGAACATACTCCGCGGAGGAAGGTGCATTGATCGCAGCCTTTGGTACTGTCTGCAGATGACAGAAGGTTGGTTAGTTGGCCATGTACGGGGGCGCATGGGGCGCATATGTCTATTGATGTGTGAATCTCCCACTTAGATCAATTGGGACTGGGGCCATGATAACTGCGGTATAAGTTGAAGTGCAGAATAACTCATATATTTGGGAGTTCATTAATCTGTTACAACAGTTGTTCTATCACATCCGTCTATTGTCTGCAATTGTTGGGTAGGTTGGGGATCTGAACCCTAATCAATAGAAGAATGGTTATACTCCCAATGTCTCAGGCCTTGCATATACAGGATTATATGAAGAAAGATCTAGACCTGGAAGATAGCTACTATAATGTTTAGAGTAATGATATGGTTGCTATTGTATAATATCACAGGCAAGAGAAAAGAAAAATACGCGTCAAGGTTTGTCCAGACTAGCCTATTCGAGGAATACGGAATAATATGAAAGGCCACAGGCCCTTTCTGGTATTATCTTTTGCCCAAATAATGGTTCCCGTCTATGTACGCAACATTGCAATCTACCTGATACTAATGGAAAGAAGAGCCCCTCCTGACCTATTCTTGCAACCCAGCCCAAAGTAAGCACTCATTCAAACGTTTAGGTTCTGGGTCCTGACATGTTCGCACTACATATTCCAGAGCAGGTTCTGCTATTCTAGATCTATCCTTTAAAGCCACTGGCCTTGATAGTTCTAATGCAAGGGTTGAAGATATAATGCTACTTGTTCATCTGCCATAGTTCACAAGCCAGGTCTACTTTTCAGGCAGCGTATGCGTCTAAATATAGAAAGGAAGTGGATACGGGCCCACGGGTCCTTTGCCCTAGTAGCCTGTATTGGTCTATTGCGATATCAAGATCGGCACAGATAAAGATGGTTGCAAGAGGGAAGGACTAGTGCTATATAAACATTGATTGCTGTAGATTAATAAATGCACACCCCACCAACAGACAGTCACACAAGATAACCTCTATAAAAACACCACGTAACTGCTAGTAAAATGTGATCAAAACCCATCCCACCGTTCGAAATTCCCAGCATCCAAGCCAAACATATCCAACATCCTGCCCACACTCTGCGTAACGATATCATCCACGCTCTGCGGCATCGTATAAAACGCAGGCATGGGCGGAAAGATCACCGCTCCATAACGGGTTAGATCCAACATATTCTCCAAGTGAATGCCACTGAGCGGCGTCTCCCTCACGACCAATACAAGTTTCCTCCTCTCCTTCAACGTTACATCGGCCGCTCTGCAGATCAAGTCATCGGCGAACCCCGTCCGCACCGCGCTCAGCGTCCTCATACTGCACGGCACGATGATCATCCCGTCAGCCTGAAACGAACCGCTCGAGATGGCGGCGGCGGCATCATTCACCGGGTAGGTTCGGGTAGCGAGGGCGCGTACGTCGTTCGCTGTATACTTGGTTTCGTATTTGATTGTCTCGACCGCCCAGCGGCTGATGACTAGGTGCGTTTCGACGTTCATTTCTCGCAGGCGTTCGAGGAGGCGGATGCCTAGGATTGCCCCCGTTGCGCCTGTCATTGCGACGATGATTCGCATTGGCCGGGCTGGTTGGGTTTGAAGACGTGTGGATTGTGGGGTTGTCTCTGTCATTGCCATGGCTGGTGCCTTTGTGTCCCATTTGTAGGGGAACCGAGATATGCGTAGATTGGGGAACCGGTTTGTTAAGTAGAGAAGGCTCCCTACAAGGACGATGATAGCACTGCCAATCCAGCCCATCTTGTGCGACGGTACATTTGGTGTTCTGAGGTTGGAGTTTGCGATGGACTGCAGTGCCGGCCTTATACTGTATACCTATGCGGGTATACTATAGGACAGACGAACTGAACTAGCCTATAGCTATCTTTCTTGTGGATTCCAGGTTATGCTTTGGGGAAATATCCTCAACATTTTGGTAGTTACCTCCCCATATTGTTGTCGTGATATCTAGAGCCTGTCTAAGCGAAAACAAGAATTGGAGAAAAATTTTCAGCAATTCTACCCCATTGACGACATTTAATATTCTTGCAGCAGCGTATGCAGCTATACCATAGCTGCTAGTATTATAGGGTCAGCTGCTCGGTTGCGGGGCCGATCAATAGCGAATTGGGGTACGTGGTGGTCTCGAGATCCCCAAATTGGGGAAACTCGGGTGATTGTTCCGACTGCATGTTGACGTTGAGTTATGCAAGGACTATGGTATGATGCCTGTCGTAGCGCACGAGACAGAGGGCGTTACTATTTAAGTAGAATGGAATTACAATGTAAAATTTAATGCTTTCGGGTTTGTTACGAAGACAAAGATCGGACCTTGTCTAAATTTGCTACCTTGTCCTATCGTCGATTCCGTGCCCACGAAGGTTTCCAGGCAATATGGACTACACTGCTGCTGCGAAAGACTTCCGCCGTTTCATTCAAGAGCTGGAAGATGAAGGAGAGCTCCTGACAATTACCAAGGAAGTCGACCCCAACCTGGAGCTCGCAGCCATCGTGCGAAAAGTGTGTGAAACCGGAGAGCGAGCCCCGTTGTTCACAAACCCTAAAGGCCGTAAGGACAACGGGTTGTTTCGCGTCATCGGAGCCTCCATAGGGTACAGCAAGCGTCCTGGCATGCAGCTTTGTCGATTGGCTAAGTCGCTTGGGCTTCCATCCTCTGCTACTGGCCATGAGATCATCCACAGGATCAATGAGGCCAAGTCGAAGCCTCCAATCCCATGCCGGAAACTCGAGACGGGCCCCGTCAAAGATCATATTATTCATGGTGATGATATAGATCTGACGCAGTTGCCTGTCCCACTTTTGCATGAGCATGACGGAGGCAAATTCATCGAAACAATGGGCATGCATGTCGTACAGAGCCCTGATGGGAAATGGACTAATTGGTCCATCAGTAGGGGCATGGTTCACGGCAAGCGTGAGCTGGTTGGACTGGTGATCCCAAGACAGGACATTGGGACAATATTCAACCTTTGGAAGGAGAAAGGCGAAGACATGCCATGGGCTGTATGTTTCGGAGTGCCGCCTGCGGCCATCATGGTCGGCGGCATGCCCATTCCCAAGTGGACCAACGAGCCGGAATTCATCGGTGCCTTGACCGACGCTCCAGTTGACATTGTTAAGTGCGAAACAAACGATCTCTGGGTGCCGGCCAATGCAGAGATTGTGTTTGAAGGGGTGGTTTCGATTAGTGAAACTGCTCCAGAAGGCCCCATGGTCGAATATAATGGCATGGTTTTCCCCGGACAACAAACTCAGTGCCCTATCTTCAAGGTCAACACCATTACTTACCGCAACGATCCTATTCTTCCAATCTGCGTCGCGGGCCGAGCTCCAG
The DNA here is from genome assembly GCF_001204775.2 of Aspergillus nomiae NRRL 13137. Taxonomy (NCBI): domain Eukaryota; kingdom Fungi; phylum Ascomycota; class Eurotiomycetes; order Eurotiales; family Aspergillaceae; genus Aspergillus; species Aspergillus nomiae. Next base: position 40,009 of record NW_015378273.1, read on the forward strand.
ACGAAAATTCCACCATCTGGTGTACAATGCAAGCTGCAGAGGTCCTTAACATCTGCCAGAAGGCCGGCCTTCCTATCAATATGGTTTGGTGTCCGTTTGAATCACATTGCTTGTGGTTTGTTCTCCAGGTGAATCACTCGAAACTTGTGGAAATGGGCACGAATATGGAGGAATTCTGCCACAAATTAGGACATACCGTATTCGGTTCCAAGCCAGGATGGTTTATCCCGAAGATCTTCTTGGTAAACGACTACATTGATCCAACCAATCTCTCAGATGTCATCTGGGCTGAAGCAACACGTTGTGAGCCTGGCAGGCATGAGTTTATTTTCACCGAATATTCCAACATCCCCCTCATACCCTATGTCACACACGGCTTGCCGTCCAAGTCCGGAACGAATGGGAAAGTTGTCAAATGCTGTATGCTGCCCAGTGAGTTTACAGAAAAAACGCTGCCATGGAAAGAAGGATCTTTCCAGGGTGCCTACCCGGAGGACGTTAAGAAAAAGGTGCTTGAAAACTGGACAGCGTATGGCTTCCCGCCTCTCTAGGTGACACGGTACTTCTATTTCTCTTGTTAGATAAACTCCTCTGTCATAATAGCAAGTGCCAGGGACATACTATCATATCACATTTCGCCTGAACTCCAACCCATAACTTGCCATTCAAAGAACCAAACATGCATATTGTAATTTAGAAAAAGACAAGAAGATATATATATCATAGAAAATCACCTCCAAGCACCTATACCAGGGAACCCGCCGCGCCCTACGCTAGAACTTGCTGCCTGGATAGCCTTCTTCTTCCCTAGAGAGCCCTCTTGACTCCGCACCCCAGCAACAATCTTATCGATATTCGTTTCGACGACAACGCCACCGACAATCATCTCACTCAGCACCGCATGCATCGTTTCATACCCGAAGATAAGATCCAGCTCGCATACATTCTCGAATATGCGGTCCAGCGCCTCGACGAAGACTTGAATCAGATCAATAAGCGCAAGCGGGGACTCGGTAGATGTTGAAATCATAATGAAAGAAAGAGTTGCATATGTCCGGTAGGTCACTTGTGTTGGGGCATCGGATGGGCCCTCTGCGCCGGAGCTAGCACCCCGAGAGAGTAATGGAGGGAGAGGCAGGAAGTTGCAAGCGCTTGGTGGACGCTGGGCGACTAGAGCGTAGGTCTGTTGTATAAGCGATTGTTTCGTTTGTGTATCCTATTTTCAAAGTGGTCTTGTATTAGCTAGTTTGCCTAGTAAAGGACGTGCATATTTAACCAACTAACAATCTGGGTGTAGAACTTGCTCAGGCGCGGCTGCCCATTATTGTTGAAGACGAGAACCGCGTTGATCATTCTGACGTTTTATGTATCGTATATCTCTGTTCAACTGCGCAAAGGGATTCTAGAATATTGTATGAAGTTGATATTAATATATCAGTTGACGCTACGGAGTTATTGTAAGCTCTCTCTCTTATCGGCCTGAATCCGCGGGGCGGCTTGTCGGCAGAAATACCCTTCCGAGATCTCCCCAGTGCTCGGAAGACTTTCTTATCCTGGATTTTATCTGGAGAAGCTCTCGGAGCGCAAACACAATGCTGTCGTTTCTTTACTGATCTATATCTTGATACTCCACCTATCGCTCTCATACAAGACCAAAATCAGTGATCTCATGATGAAGCACACAATATACAGATGTACAGCTTGCTCGAGCAAACGACTTCCTTTCGCTCTCCGACGAGCCCTCTCAACCGCCATCACCCCGAATCCTCCCTCGAACCCGAACAAAGTTCCACTCCACGACTTATCTCCTGCGGATATCTCCTACTACTGGGATACTCGAGTACCAAATGAAACTGACTTAACCTACGCCGACAAATTCTTCGCACCTTCTCGCCACTCCCCGATCAAAATATGGTCCGCTAGCAAATTCCGCACTACTCCTATGTCGTCTGTAGAGCCTGAAGTTGCCTTCCTTGGTCGCTCGAATGTCGGGAAAAGCTCATTATTGAACGCCATCATGGGCAAGGAGATATGCTGGACTTCTTCAAAACCGGGGAGAACGAGAGAGATGAATGCGTTCGGAATCGGGGGTACGAAAGGCGGCGAGTCGAAAATTGTTCTGCTTGATATGCCGGGGTATGGAAAAGCGAGTAGGACGGAATGGGGTATCGAGATTATGAAGTATCTTCAGGGAAGGAGGCAGTGAGTACATCCCCGGTTGTACTCGGGATATTCGATCCACCCAAGCTGACTTGTAAACCCGCGATCCTAGACTTCGACGGGCTTTTCTCCTTATAGATAGCTTACATGGTCTTAAGAAGAAAGACGAGGACATCCTCATGCTTTTTCGGAAACATGCCATTCCGCACCAGATCATCATGTCAAAAGTGGATAAGATTTTGGCTAAGAAGAAGAGTCAGGTGAAGAGCGGAGCATCAGCGGCAAAAGTCGCTACACTACAGAACTTGCTGCAAAGTTATAGACCAATCCTTCAACCTGATGGTCGGTTGGAAGGACCTGGTGCCTTAGGTGAGATCCTGACATGCAGTGCAGAGACGCCCATCGGCCCCGGAAAGTCGTTAGGGATCAGCGCAATCCGCTGGGCTATTCTGTCGGCTGCTGGATTTGATGGGAATATGAAAGCGCAACCCGTACCCACCGAGTCGCAGGTTGCTCACATCTCTACCACTGCATCTTGAATGTAGTTCAAGAAGCACTCCTGTCTTTGAAAAGGAGTCAGTTAAACCGCGGAGGTGACTTGCTTATAACATCTAATCACAGGGTGAATCCCATAAGGTGGCAATCAATGCCAGGTCCTGCAAGCAGTACTTACTCCTTAGTAGCAGCTTTGAGGGTTGTTAACATTAGGTTGCGGTCCGTCAGCATGGCAATTTACGGCGGATCTCTTTCATCTAAACTTCCCCACGGAAGTTTTGCGTCTCCTAGAGCCACCATTGAATAGAGTCTACGCCCGCCTTTTCAGCTTAGGTAGCTATATTGAGTTGACATGGTTGTTGAATAACCACTTGTCGTGGAGAACTCGAAATGGGTCTGATCTCATGACGGCGAGGGATTGGTCCTTCGAAACCTAGAGATCCAGGCATGAATATCTTTGCTTATTCATCGTTAGTGATGGCACTGCTTCTATCAATGAGGTAGACCACCTTTTTGTCGGTGTAGAGTTGGCATCCAGACTGCCGGCATTTGGAGCTTATAAATACATAAGAATATCACCAAACCAATGTCCTCCTTTTCGTTACTTGTGGGACTCATAAAATAAAAATGTCAATAGTATGTATTCTATAAGAACCGATCATCAGGCATACAGGAAAAGCTGATGCGCTTGTCTCTGGTGATCAAATTTAGAGATATGCATGTGAGATATAGCAGTGGCACGAAACATGGCGCAAAGGTGAGGGGTCATAGTAGGATATAATGTAGTAAACGGGTAAGAGTGTGATAAATAATCATTTTGGATACCAAAACGCCTGGTCATCATAACAGCATGTCAAAAGTATGCCAACCGCGCTATGCAAAGTATAATGAAGAGAGCAACTCCTTGAGATTGGGTATCATTAATATTTCATGCCTCCAAGTCCAGAAAAGAAAGAAACCACCGGTGGTGACGATATTCGTCAACGTCAACGCAGGGCATGCGCGGCATACAGGGCCCTACCAAGCGGTGAAACGAGAGCAAGCTCTGGCTGCTGCGATAGTATCAGGCATCAGACAGATCATAGTCTTCGTCAGCATCGCTGACTTCCTGGCCCCAGCGATTAACGACTATACGTCTGCCTAGCTGATCCTCTGGTACCGCGTCGCGAGAAGCACCAAAGTCGAGAACCTGCACGAGAATCAAGTCAGCGAGGGAAAAAGCAGATACCTAACCAACTGAGCCTACCTCGATATAAGTCAAACTATCACGCTGCACCGCAGCAACACATTTTCGGTCGTTGAACTTGACCTGCCATACCCCGCTAAGGTCGGTGAGAAGATCTCGCACGCACTCTCCAGTCCGCACATCCCACATTTTTAATGTCCTATCAGATCCTGAGATAACCTTCTGGCCATCATGCTGAAAGCATGTGATAGCACCTGTATGAGCGCTCAGCATGTTTTTGCATTTACCATTTTCTGGATCCCAAATCCTCAGGGTCGAATCTGCAGCTGCTGAGACCAGTCGATCACACTTCAGGTCAAGCAGCCCAACCAGGGAGGAGTGGCCCTCAAGGTCGTACAAAAGAGCTCCGGTTTCGAGGGACCACACTTTCACCATGTTATCCATGGAGCCACTAATACAGCGGTTTCTTTTGTGGTCTAGCACCACGCTGTACACTTTTAAGGAATGGCCTTGGAGTCGGTGAAGAGCTTCTCCAGTGGAAATCTTCCAGACTCTCACCGTGCAGTCATAGCTTCCGCTCACTAGAGTATCCCCGTGCGCAGCGATCGTGCGGACGGAGTGCTGGTGCCCTGCAAGAACGCGGACAAAGTAGGGGCAGTCGGTATCGTCGCCGTGTGGTCCGCTTTGGTAGTAGACAGGATCACCCGGTTTAGGAAGCTTCCAAATTCGAAGATTTGAGTCTCGTGAGCCAGTGATGATCAAGGGCTCCTTTGGCATCATCTCAGGGGTGCCGTCTGCCTTTTTCCCCACTTCTGTCGGTAGAACAATTTGCAAGCATCGTACTGTGGACGTATGACCGTGAAAAATCTGAGTACACCTCGCCCTTTCGATATCCCAAACTCTCACTGATCTATCAGTCGAACCAGAAACCAGAGTATTACCGTAGTACTCGAGGGCCCAAACACCACCCTCATGTCCCTCAAGCGTCGCCCTCAAAGCTCCAGTCCTAGTGTCGTACACATTGATATTGGTATCATCACTGCCAGTCAAAACCTTATCCGTATCAAACTGGAGACAAGTGACAACATGACGGTCATGGGCTCGAAAAGCGATATGACGTGGTTTCACATTGGGTTTCATCCAACTTGTATGGATTAAGTGGTGCCGCTGGTAGAGGGATTTGTAAAGATGCAGCCCTCGCAGGGACGGTAAGCCAATATCTGGATATGGAACAGCTGCGGCTGCAGCGTTCGCGGCAGCATAGGGCCCTTCTACCGCAGTGACTGACATTCTCCAATCAGAGGATTCGGGATTATCGGTCCCGCTGGATGATAATTTTCGTTTCGCAAGCTTGCGGCTAGAGACTCGTGTGCATGCTTTTCTTTTCGGGCGGCGATGCGCAGACGTCGGCCTATCACTAGGCCCTGGCAGTGGTTGCAGAGAAGGAGAACCGGACTCGGGATCAGGTTTGATTACAGGAGACGACATGCTTAGGTCCCTCTCGTAATCTTCGCCCCCGTTGGGAAACTGCCATCCCCACCCTTCCCTAATTGCACGCTCCAGCTCTCCTTCTGGGAGAACATATCCATCTCTATCGAAAAGTTCCTTCCAACTCTTTTCATCAGAATTGATGATATGCCTCCATTTCTTAGAAACTTGTGCGGCACGGCACATTGTCTGAACGTCAAAGTATTTCACAATATTTAGGCTTAGTTCAAGCGGCAGAAGAGCCAGGAAATCGCATTTTAAGGCTGGATTGACGACATCAGCAACGAAATGCAGAGTCGGCTTCGGACACCGCCTCAGCAACTGGTACATAAGGTAGGTCTTCAGCCCTTCGGGAACAGAGTCGAAGAAGTCTAACACACTGGGAATATCCATTAACGACGTCGGCCGTAGTGTATCGGAACTTGTGGGTAAAAGGCTAGGTCTGGAACGGTGCGGAGCAGTAGTCCTCAGTTCTTCTGCACGTAGAGAGCTCACAATGCGATGATCGTTGTTGTCGAAGCTGGAATCTGTATCGGCTTCGGGATCCTCGGCCGAATCAAAGGACGAGTCGACATTCATTGCATTCATCGCAGCCACGGGGGACAAGCTGGGGCTTGGTAGGCACATGTCCTGGACAGTCACGCCACCAAGGTTTGTGAATTGTGATATCGACTCCAGAGAGCTTTGCTGGGGAGCTTCCTGAGACGTTTCATATCCAGTATCTTGGCTCGTGGAAGTTCCCGATTCATCTTCTGGCCCGCCGTCTGTCTCTAGCTCTTGCGGAATGGCTAGCCTGCTTGGGTCACCCTCTGAACGTGTCAAGCGTCTGCTCCTTTCGGGGACAACAGTCGATTCAGGTTGGTCTTTTCTAGTACTGGGAGCTCTGGAGCCCTCCTGGGATTCGACTCCGGAAGACAGAGGTGGGCGTAGCAGTGGTTCCCTGCGAGACGCATTCGCACTGTGAATTCTCCTCCTAGGTAATACGCTTTCACCTGCACTATAGTTGTTGCTTTCCGTTTCAGGCGTCGCCAAACCAGCCACCACAGGATGTGTTGGTGTGGAGCCATGTGAACGGGTCGAGCGAATCGAATGTTCTGATGGAACTCTGGCAGGATACGGTCGCAAAGAGCCCTGACGAGTTTCTGGGACTGCTAGTGCACGACGTTGCTTAGAGTTCGACTGCTGATTGGATGGTTGACTAAACCCTTTGGGAGGAGCAAATCGACGAGGAAGCTGAGTATCATCAGAACATATTGAAGTCACAGATCGAACTAGGCCGTTAGAGGCTCTCAACGCATCGTCCTTTTCCCTCAACTACGAGCAGCACATTAGTGAAGGCCAGATGGGCAGAATAGCCAAACCAGCGACAACTAGATAAAAAACGTACCTCATTGACGGCGCTTACGGTATCATCTGGTTCATTGAATACGATGGAATGACCTCCAATCTCAAATTTGATGTTCCTCAACGACGAAGGAGTGGGGGATGATGCTAGAGGATACAGCTTAGGGTCAAGTTCTCGCGTTGCGCGGGGTGGCTTTATAAATAACGGAGGGAAAGTCGTCGTCGTAGTAGTCGTGGTGGTCACAACGGTAGTTCGAGTAGCAGGGGCAAATGAAAATTGACCGACAGAGCCAGTCTTTGACACATTATCAAGCCCACTGTTATTGTCTTGATCGTCCATATTGTATGTCCAGCGCGAATATATCGAGGGTCCAGTGAACGATGTCTAGCTGAGGTGCATGGGAGACGCGTCTCCTTGTGCTGATAAGGGTTCGACTTCGGCGATGTCGGCAGTTATAGGGACATCAAGGTACTGTCGTTATTTTTTTTCTTGTAGTCGTACTCAACAATAATAGAACGCAAAAAGAGTGAGTTGCTATCAAAAAAGCCGGTGATGCTCATCCAGGGAAACGATCCGGTATATCGAGGGCGGTCAGCACGGTACATACACGCCTGTAAGAACCATCTAAGTGCCGAAGAGGGTGAAAGCGGTGATTAAAACACGGCCATAAGGACGGCGTGTCGTACTTGACTAAGAAAAGGGAATGGAGGAAATAGAGAAAAGTGGGTGAAAGAAAAAAGGACAGCCGTGGCGTGCTCTGCTGACAAGGAGGTGGCGGCGGAGGGAGAGGTGGAGGTGCCAGGTTGGTCGTGCCTCCTCTGGTGGTCTTAGTTTTTCAGTGTATTAGATCCCGTTAGTTACCCAAGGGAGACACTAGGGCGGATTAGCCCGATTGGGCGGACTCCCGAGGCTCTCTCCCCCGCAGGGACTTGTCAAAGCACAATCGATCGATATTAATCAGAAAATCTTCTCATAACTAATAATACTAACACATAATCATAACTCGATTACCCATGGACGTTCGGATACATCAGACAAAACACCAACAAAGTCTCAATCATATATTATATATAGAATCCCCAATTCTAAGCGCATCTTTACCCCCGAAATATTTTTCCGGTATTACTTAAGGCGGTGCCCTGGATATGAAAGAAAATATATATATCAGCAGAAGGATTCGGAGGTATGTAGCCATAAATAGAGCATGGTTATGACCCAAAGATCTACAAACTCTACCATGTTAAGTCATTAGTGATGTACCTTATTCATGAGGAACGGTGAGAGATACTAGAAGCTGTACACGTACACATACTCCCGAGTAGACATGTATTTCTTCGCTTAGCAAATGCTCAAGATGAGTAATTTACTTGGTTGACAGTACTACTAGTACCTAACTATCCTGTCTTTTTGACATATCATCGCTTACATGCTCTCTAGACTTGAATCGTTCATTCAGTTTCCCTTCCCCCCCCCCAGTTCTTTTTGCTTTTCTGTTGCCCTTCCACATAACTCTCCTAACCAGGAGCCTCTATGCTCAGATGACTTCAACTGGAACCTCATAACCTGCACGTCCTCAGGGAGGGGCCACTATACGTGAAATACTCCGAAGATTACAATACGATGCAAAGGCCAGACTTATCAGAAGCCCTCGACTGGAATGATAAGGAACTGACTTCTCTGATGCAACCCAAAAAAAAAAAGACAGTGGATGAAGCAAAGAACGGCGATGATAGTGGACCCAAAAGTAACAAGGGCCCACTTATTTTTCCTTACAGATACCAGGGGTAATCACAAAGACGTAGGGATGCGATGCAGGGTGAGAGGGTTAAGCAACAAATAATAGGGATAAGCATTAAATGAGATTCAGGTTGTTTTCCATAGAACTACCTAATTCGAACCTTACTAACTGGAGTTGATGCTATCTTGGAGTTACCTTTGGGAATACTTTTCCTGAAAAGGCACGCTATACCCTTTTCGACAACGTTTGACAAGCACTGCACTGGGCAATACTACACTGACTAGAATAGATGCCAAACCACGAGATGGGTGGGTATTACAGAGTGCTTCCTTTAGGTACTAGTATTCTATTCTTTATTCCCAAGAAGGCTAGAACTTTGACACAGATCTGTAGAAAAGTTTATTGGCAGGAACTGTGATAGCGGAGCAGTCTTGTAATATATCCACAGTATAGTACTGTGTTGCGGGGAAGAGAGTTACGTACTTCGTACAATATTCTATATGAGGGAGGATTAATCTGAAGTACCATGGAAATTTGCCAGTTTGCTGTTTCAGCCGGAGTTTTGTTTCCAAGGTAAATGCGTACCGTACTCTCGCCGGTCGCGTATACCAGCCAGATGTCCTACTACTAGTACTAAGTACTTTTCTGCAAAAGTGTCAAGCCGTCTATGTATTCGCTAGTCCCCGATAACCGTCCGCTTCTATATTTAGCTTCCATAGTAGTAAGCTTCTTGGAGTCTTCTAGTAACAGTGGAGCTGCGTTTTACCCCAGGATAGTTGGAACAGGTCGGATACCTTCACTGAGGTGTTCTCAATCCTCGGTGGGGACTGCAGAAAAAACCTTCTTTCTAGGGAGAACCAAGACCAAAAACGGAATTTTTGGTACGAATGGTTCACATACCAAAGTCACGGGATTTGATCGGCTTCTGAACACATCTATATTTCCAACTTCACGTCTTGCGACACGAACTTCTGCTTCGTGCATCGGCTTGAACTGAATGTATAAAGGAACTCAAGTCTGAGGAATATGTCTAATAAATCAATAGGAAAAAGTAAACTATAGCTCCAAACAGAAGGCAATCCCTGCATTACGGTGGAGAAAACGAAGCCGAAACAGCTCATGACAGGAAACAACCCGAGCCTCCCGTGACCTTAACCTGTATTCACCTTATGTCGTCAACTTGACTCTGGATCTATGATAGACAGTCCGCTAGCTGAGTGCGCAGTTTGACCAATCATCCCGCAACAATCGTTGCTCTCCTTGTCCCAGCTTCATTCTTTTCTATGCGTGATTCCCCATCATGGCCCGTATCAAGTTTACTGTGCCTGCATCGGCTGTTCAGGTACAGTCCGCCCGAGTTCTTCACGATAAGCAGAGCTCGACTGCTACCCGGAAGAAGACACAGACTGAAGTTGAGAATCCGACCAAGTCGGCCGTATCCGAGGGCTTGTCTCTGAAGCAGCAACAAAGTTTAGAGATGGTACAAATTATGCTACATGTATCGGTAAGCGTATCCAAGTTGAACTATCTTGAATACTTGCTTACAAAAACAATGACTAGTTTGGGACATTATTTTATCTTCGGTGCGTGTCGCCGGCCGTGTTCCCTAATCTGATTGCCATTCTCATGTATCCATCATAGGGAGTTCTTACCACTTCCCTGCTTCGACGACCGAGACCTGAAAGAGGCCCAACGAGAACGCAGATATTCATACCGAGAATTCCTCGACCCTAAACCACGTCATGAAACTAATGGAGGCGACCCAGATATCGCATTCGGTAATGGAAAGAGAGGCCAGCCACTCAAGGTGATGATACGCGGCACGGATCCTAAGGCAGACATGATACTCGATGTTCTGGTACGATCTGCGAATCACTCCTACCCTTCTCCTTCTTATCCTAATACACGCTCCCGCTATCTTTCACTAGGTGTTCTCATTGACTGATGTAGGAGAATGGCATCTTCGACGCTTTGCGCAAAAATATCCTTGAAGCTATCCAATTGACCATTCTTGTCGACAAGGATGCGCCGCAAAATGTCCTGGAGTCGTATACATTTTCATTCAAATATGCGAAAGGATCAAGAAATGTGGACCATTGCTTAGAGAGCTTGTCGATAGACCCTGTGGGTTACGTGGCTGATATGAGATCGGCACAATCAGCCAGGGTAGGGCTGGAAACGATAGTCAGGCGTTTGATAACACTCAGCACCTTTCTACCTATTCTGCCTAGTACAGCAAACCTCCAAGAACCACAGAGATGATGACCTAACTTGATATAGATAAACGCAACTTGGGAGTGAACTTGTTCTACACGGAAGACTGCCCTTCTGATTATGAGCCTCCGGGCTTTACTATGGCAAACAATGACACGATAAGGTATCCACTTAATGAGAACTGGAGAAAAGAGACTCAGTCATGTGGGACGATGAACAGTGGATGGCATACGTGAGCATGTCCCGTGCTTGCCAAATCAAATCACTCCTACCTAACGAGACCAGTGTTGGACTTAGGGTCACATCTCTTAAATGGACGGGGCCAGACCCTGAGGGGTCGGAAACACTACCCACAGTACCTTCACAGATCGAGTACACTGATGAGGTTTCAAGAGCAGACGATATTGGATTTGCCGAAGAGCCGAGTGATTTGCGCCGCATTGAAGCAGGAAATGGCGTTGACTCAGATGATCATCTGGCTTTGGACCGGTCATTAACGTACCATGACGATAGTAGCTTTCAAGAAACAACGCAAGACATTGCCGACAGGCGAAAGCTACAAAATATGATGCAAGTAGGTGCTCCTGAATCTTGATAGTTGTAACTTCGTTTAGAATACGAATTCTAACCAAAGCAGACCCAGGCATCTTCCTCTTACTCTGATAGTGACCTCATACCAACACAGCCCATCAACCCTGATGTCGCAATCGAGGATGAATACGATTCTACAACACAATTGGACTCAAAGTGGTTTCTCCCGGAGGAACGAATTACAAAAATCAGAGAACACCTACGTTTGCAAAAGCAGACGCTCGATCTACCTCGTTCTGAGAGCCAATCTCAAGGCCTGGTCAGATGTCAGTGTGGGTGGAACGGCGAGGAAACAGAGATGGTACGTTTATAGGGGCGTTGAAGAAGCAGGGCTAATGTTATCAGTTAAAATGTGTCTTCTGTGGCACGCGTCAGCACCTCCTGTGCTATGGTTTCGATGGCCCGAATGACCCGAAAATCCCTGACGTTCATGCATGTTATAAGTGCTTGCTGGGGCCAAATGATACCCAGCTGCTCCAGGAAATGAACAGCCTCGTACTCCTAAGACGAGCTCTAAGGATCATTTTAGATGAGGGATTTCCGAATAAGATCTCAGAATTTACACAAAAGCTTCGTAAGGCGACACAGAAAACTGCGCTGGGACCGAACTGACCGCGAACAGACTGTAACGGGCAAACCATCATCCAAATAACCGACATTCTGAAGAAGAAGGGGTTCGTTCAACCCACACCAGGCTATAAACTCAAGGGATTTGCCCGACGGGGGTTGCCAAAGTATAGCGTCCCACAATCAGAGAATGTCCGTCAAAGGTTAAAGAGGGAAATATTTCACCCCATGGTGAAAATTAAACACCTTGTAAGTTGCATACTAGTCTTTCAAAAGGTAGCAAAGGATACTGACGATCATCACAGTACGCCCTGACTAGTCCGGATGGTCCGAATAACCTGGATCCAAATTCCATCAGCCAAGAGCTTGACCCCCTTGATGCTTCTACTATAGCTGGGAACACGCCATTTGATGGGCTCGGACAGAAGACACATAATTCCACCGGAGGCCTGCAGGATCTGCCGGTAAAGAGGCCGGATCACAAGAGAAAGCCGTTACCGGATAGTGATAAAAATGAGAGCTATGAATCCGACGACCTTGATAAGAATGACCGGGCTGCAGAGGAGCAACTGCATAACAGCTTCCTCACTGATGAGAGCATGAGCTCAAAAGCTAGGGTACCGAGCCAGCGGACATCTGACAGTCAGGGACCTCGACGTAGTGGCAGGAAAAGGCGTAAGATAAGCAACTACTCTAAGCTTATCGATGTTGGGGCCGAGACGAGCGACCATGAGAGCATCTAGACTGAGAGGATGTTTCTGATAGCGTATAGTGGTTGTTTGGCATGATATTATGGCTTTTAACGACGGGGAAGATAGGGCGCTGGGGTCGGATCAGAAAAAAAGCAAC
>NW_015378274.1:0-52206 GCF_001204775.2 Aspergillus nomiae NRRL 13137
TTTCTTCTCGTCCTTTCTCTTTCCTTTCTTCATCTCTCCTTTTCTTTTCTTCTTCTTTTTCACATCTCTTTTCCTTTTTTCTTTTCTTTTCTTCTTGTGATACCCTGGTGAGCTTTCTGTTTTGCGCAGACAGCTCATATAGTCCCTGTGAAAAGGAGCCTCGATTGTGGTCGAGGGTCTGGGACAACCCCCGCAATTGTTTTTATTTTCTATCCTGAAAAAGTTGTGTGCTTTTGATTCATCATGGATCAGCAGAAATTCCTGCAGCAACTGCAGATCGTCCTGAACCGTAAGTCACCAATCATGCAAAGTCAGGCAATGAGGAATGCTGACGAGACAATTTCCAGCCGCCCAGGGAAATGTGAAGGAAGCGACGGGTATCCTGCAGCGCGAATTCTATAACAAGCCGGAGTCCCTGGTTTTCCTCATCCAGATCGCTACTGGACATGAGGACGCCAACTTGAAGCAGCTCGCCGCTGTCGAGGCTCGCTCCCTGGTGAACAAGCACTGGGTTTCTGTGCAGGCCGGCCAGAAGCCTCAAATCCGCGAGCAACTGCTCCGTTCCACCCTTGGCGAGGGCTCTTCCCTCGTCCGTCACTCAATCGCTCGTGTCATCTCGGCTGTTGCAAGGTGGACCTGAACGATGGCGAATGGGCCGAACTCCCCAACTTCTTGATCCAGGCCGGCAGCACCGGCAACAAGGACGAGCGTGCCGTGGCCATCTACATCCTGTTTACCATTCTGGAGACTCTGGGTGAGGGATTCGAGGAGAAGTTCCAGGATCTCTTCAACCTGTTCGGCAAGACCATTGCGACCCAGAGAGTGAGGAAGTGCGTACCAACACGCTTCTGGCTCTCGGCAGACTTGCCATGCACCTTGATTCGGAAGAGGATGTGGGTCCCGTTAAGGCTTTCCAGCAGCTCATCCCCTCCATGGTCGCTGTTCTCAAGGAGTCGATTGATCAGACCCAGGAGGACCGTGTGATGCAGGCTTTCGAAGTCTTCCAGACTATTCTTGGCTGTGATCCGGCCCTCTTGACGGTGCACCTCAAGGACCTCGTTGTCTTCATGAACGAAATCTCTGCCAACACTGAGGTTGAGGAGGATACCCGTACCCAGGCTATCAGCTTCCTGATGCAGTGTGTCCAGTACCGCAAGCTCAAGGTGCAGGCTATGCGTGTCGGTGAGCAGCTCACTCGCACTGCTCTCCACATCGTCACTGAACTGGGCGATACCTCCGTCCTTGATGATGACATTACCCCGGCGCGCTCCGCTCTGGGTCTGCTTGATATGCTGGCCCAGAGCCTGCCTCCAAGCCAGGTCGTCGTGCCCCTCCTGCACTCTTTGGGCCAGTACTTCAACAACACCAACCCCGACTACCGTCGTGCCGGTATCATGGCTCTGGGTATGTGTGTCGAGGGTGCCCCCGACTTCATCAGCACTCAGATGAAGGAGATCTTCCCCATGGTCCTCCAGCTCTTGGGTGACCCCGAGCCCAAGGTTCGTCAGGCCTCGTTGCACGCTGTGGCCCGTCTTGCCGATGACCTGGCTGAGGACTTGAGCCAGGAGCACGAGAGGCTCATGCCCTTGCTCTTCCAGAACCTCGCCAGTGCTATGCAAGAGTACAAGGGCGAGGAAGATGGCCCAACTATTGATATCATGAGGCCGGCATCAGTGCTATCGACGCTGTCGTCGACGGCCTTGATGAGAAGGATGTTGCTCCTTACCAGGGTGAATTAGTTCCTATCTTGCACAAGCTGTTCAAGCACCCCGACTTCAGAATCAAGGGCCTCGCTGCTGGCGCACTTGGCTCTCTGGCCTCCTCTGCCGGCGACTCCTTCCTGCCATTCTTTGATGAGTCCATGCACTTGCTGCAGGAGTTTGCCACTGTCAAGGACAGCGAGGAAGAGCTCGACCTGCGCGCTAGCGTGACCGATGCCATGGGCGAGATGGCCGCTGCCGCCGGTGCTGAGCGTTACCAGCCATACGTCGAGCCGCTCATGCGCGCAACCGAAGAGGCTCTGCACCTTGGTCACTCACGTCTGAAGGAGAGCACCTACATCTTCTGGGGCGCTATGTCCAAGGTTTACGCTGAGCATTTCTCTGCCTTCCTCGATGGTGTCGTGAAGGGTCTCTTTGCTTGTATCGAGCAGGATGAGACTGATCTTGAAGTCTCTTTCGGCGAGGCTGCCAAGGACTTGGTCGGCCAGGAGGTGACGGTTGGTGGCCGCAAGGTCAAGGTTGCCAGCGCTGACGATGACGAGCCTGTCGGCGAGGATGGCGAGATTGAAGACGTCGACCTCGAAGACGAAGATGGCTGGGATGACATCACTGCCACCACTCCTTTGTCTCTCGAGAAGGAAATTGCTGTTGAGGTCATCGGTGACCTTGTTACTCACACCAAGTCCGCCTACCTGCCTTACTTCGAGAAGACCATCGAGATGGTGCTGCCCCTTGCTGAGCACCCGTACGAAGGTGTTCGTAAGAGCACTATCAGCACCCTCCACCGCTCCTACGCCATGCTCTTCGCCATTGCCGAGGAGAACGGCCAGATGGCTAAGTGGAAGCCTGGCCTGCCTCTCCAGGTCGAGCCTGCCAAGGAGGTCAAGAAGTTCGGTGAAATCCTCATGACTTGCACTATCCGCATGTGGACTGAGGAAGATGATCGGTACGTATACTATCTTTTTCCTTATTTTTGTTTTTTCTTGCCAGGGTTTGAAATTATTTCATTCCTGGCACCTACAATGATGAACACACTCGTTTACCCAGCTCACTCAGACACACAAAAAGTGTGATTGATGTAAAAGGCGATTATCTCACATCTGAACTCTTGTCTCTTTTCATGTTTTGCTTGCGTGAACATTGTATGTTGGCATTGATTCTAACCTGCCACCTCCTAGGGCTACCGTCGCCGATATCAACCGCAACATGGCTGAGAACCTGCGCTACTGTGGTCCTTCTCTGATTGCCAACGAGACTACTCTCCACAACGTCATCACGATGGTCACCGATATCATCACGAAGAAGCACCCTTGCCAGCTGGAGTTCAGCCCCGACGACGATTCTATCGACGCCGGTGAGGAGTCTTCTGAGTTTGACTGGGTCGTTGTCGACACTGGTCTTGACGTCGTTTCTGGTATGGCTGCTGCCCTCGGTGAGAGCTTCGCCGAGCTCTGGAAGGTCTTCGAGAAGACTATCATCCGTTACGCCGGCAGCACTGAGTCTCTTGAGCGTGCCACCGCTGTCGGTGTTCTCGCCGAGTGCATCAATGGCATGGGCGCTGCTGTGACCCCTTACACTTCTGCGTTCATGAAGCTGCTTGTGCACCGCCTTGGTGATGAGGATCCTCAGACCCGCTCCAACGCTGCTTATGCCGTTGGCCGTCTCGTTGAGCACTCCACCGCTCCCGAGATCGTCAAGGAGTTCCCCACCATCCTGAGCCGTCTCGAGGCCTGCCTGCACATGGATGTCTCTCGTCTTCAGGACAATGCCACTGGCTGTCTCAGCCGCATGATCCTCAAGCACCGTGACAGCGTTCCCCTCAAGGACGTCCTCCCTGCTCTGGTCAAGCTTCTGCCCTTGAAGAACGACTACGAGGAGAACGACCCCTTGTACCGCATGATCTGTCAGCTGTGTATGTATTCCCAGCTTTCCCTTTCTAGTGATCCCTTCGCTAACTATCCTCCAGACAAGTGGGAAGACCCTACCACCCGCGAGCTTACCCCTCAATTCCTGCCCATCTTCCAGTCTGTCCTCTGCGGTGACGAGGATCAGCTCGAGGACGAGCGCCGCGCCGAGCTCGTTGAGCTTGTCAAGTGGCTGAACCAGATGCAGCCCGGTGCTGCTCCTTGGGCTGAGCAGCTGTAAAGCTCACCCGACATGATGGCTTGACGATTCAACAAATATTTAATGGATAGACTGGTTACCAAAATGGTTTTTATGGTTGACTGATAGAAGATACCCCTCCGGAGCGCATCAGGGTCGGCCCTGTTATGCGTGATGATGTGACGAAGACGGATAGAAAAGTCATGTATTCGTTTCGCAATGATTTATGAATCAAACGGTGTAAATATACCAATGTTTATAACCTGCACTTGTATGCATACTCCTTTCGATTGTAGCACGTAGTTAACTGTCTGTTTGAGTTACAGGCGGAAGTTGAACATTTAGCCCTAGACTGATACCTGCACTTTAGCTACATGGGTCCTCCCCTGAATCCTGGTCATCAACTCGTACAATTCACAACATGCCTAATCTATATCTCGAATCTACTGGCAGACATTGGGCAATACTGTATCAACTGGACTACTTGGCAAATTGGTCAATCCCTAGAACGTCTCATCATATACTTCCACACAAACAGTCTGCTAAGCACTACTCATTCCATCCCTCACGACCCAAACTAATCTGGGATATGTCCATCACTTCCCCAGATCATTCGGCCACTTCCGATATGCAGTAGCAGCTGCATTAACGCGGAAACCTGCATGCTTAGGCCATGACCTACGTAGGTAACTTAACAGGACAGTACCAGAGATATGAACAATACAATAGAATGCATAGTCAGAGATAGCGAAAGAAATCCAGATGAGCCTCCCAAGACAATCCAATAACCCACATTCAATAACCCGCCACCCAAGTCATATTCTCATCCTAGACCTGGGGGACGGGGATGCAATCAATCTGTGATTCAGTTCCTGCGACGAACAGGAGGCTCGAAACCATCGATCGCATCTAGGAGGGTTTTACCCTTAATGACACTATCGCCTACCTGCTTTGTCCAACCCTTGTACCACGGCAGATTCGGGGACTCTACCAACATGTTGTCCCCGTGAGCAGCGGCAATAGGAAAACCCGCTACAACCCTGGGGTTATATTTGGCTTTGTGTTTCAGCTCATGCACCGTTGCCTTGAATATTTCGTTGAAACGCCCCCCATCCCAGCGCACGGTGTCCAGTTTGGTAACCGCGACCGCGATCTGGGGAATGCCTAACTCGTGGGCGCGTTCAGCAAACTGGATGGTCTGATCATTCTCGCTTTCTCCAATGGTCTCCCCAGAAGAAGCGGAAATCACCAGGAGGGCGCAGTCGGCGGGGATGATGCCAGTTGAAACGTTGTGATGGAAGGAATCCAGATCGGGGATTTCTAGTGGCGGTCAGTAACCCTGGTATCTATATCTATATATGTATGGATCTGGTGGCACTACCATAAAGCGTAATTGTATATTTCGGTGTTTCCATGTTCCATGACGGGATTGCATCGGGGTCCCCGTTTTCTCTGCTCGCATATTCATTAATGGCCTTCGCATAGTCCTTAGCGGGTGTGTATGGCGCGGAAGCGACGTGCTGTGACCCTGTTAGACAAGAATCATGCTAAACATTTTTTGGTGTGTTTGACCATACCTCCTGGATCAGCTGGGCCAACCCTTCGTATTGCCCTTCTGTGGAGATGAGATAACCTATCCAAGATACTATCAGTCATGATGTTCACGTTGTCAGGATTGCAAGTCAAGATCCAGTCATGAATTACCAATCGTCATCGACTTGCCGGACCCGGCGCTGCCGATCACAACGATGTTAAGATGTGTCTTCGACATATTGAGCCGTGGAGGTACAGGTGATTGACGGTGGAAAAGGAGGGAAGCTGAAGAAGATTCTGGTGTACCCAGACATTGAGGTGGGAGTCCTGGTCTTATAAGGAAAAGTCCTACACTGCAGATCTTGCCTGCATATTGTTACGATCAGCCCCGCAGTTCAGCTGGTGGTGGGATGCAGCTCTATAGATACGATAAGTGGATAACCTTCATCCCCACTGCTCACTACACCGAACTCTGTCGCGGGCAGAGGAAATGCCTCTCCGTCACTTCTGAGTCTCTTCCGACTCTTTCGAAAGAAGAAGGAGAAACAAAATATGAATACCCACAATGTCTCCTCCGCCCCGGGCTGCATCCAACTCCTCCAGCAACACAAAAAGCAGCTTCAAGACGCCCAGTCTCACCAAGGCCAGTGTCTCAGCATACAAAGGCCTCGCGATGAAACCATTCTCGGGTTCAATCTTCGTCGCGCGAAGAATCAGGACCGATCGAGTCTAAATCACAGCGTTCGGTCCTCCATCATCCCCCCAGCCTATCACCCATGCACGCGTTCTGTCTGTGATCTGCAGCCGATCATGATCAAGGATCTGCGGGTGGAAACCCATCACCGCGATTCGTATCTTCTGCTCCGGTCGGTGACGCCACCAGACGAAATGACGGCTATTCTGGCCATCGTGGAGGATGAGAATGGGGATGTTCTCATGCTGCAGCTTTACAACCAGGATATGGACCGCCCTGTAGAAGAGAATCTCCCAGAGGGAACGGCTTTGATTGTGAAAGAGCCATTTCTGAAACTGATGTCTGATGGGGAGTATGGGATCCGTATCGATCATGTTTCTGATATCATATTTTTGTCGGCTTTTGATGAGCGAGTCCCGCTTTGCTGGCGGCCACAAGAGCGTCCAAACTTCGATGTGGACCATTGGAAGATGACGGGGGACGAGTTTTGCGATAACGCCAAGTACCAACTTGCGATTGAATCCTACACCAAGGCGTTGAACGGCTTATCTAATTCGGAAGAATCCAACACCCTTAGACTCAGCCGAGCCTATGCTTTGCTTAAAGCCCGCCGGTTCGACGAGGCCCTGCTCGACCTCAACTCTATACCACAAACCAGTCCTTCTGCTGAGAAAGCTCTTGTATATAAGGTCCTAGCCCTCTACAACCTCCATCGGTACCGCCAATGTCACCAAGTCCTCAGTTGTCTTGGTCCTGAATCCTCAGGCAACCCTGCAATCAAGGACTATCCCGCCCGTGTTCTCAGGCATCTTGAGGAACAAGAGCATGGGAAGTACCAGTTCAAGCCGATGTACCAAGCCAGCAAAGACTTCTCCCCAGATTTAGATCATGCTACGTATATTGGCCCCGTGGCTGTCAAACCATCTGGTTCCCGTGGACGCGGTCTCTTTACCACCGAGGCAGTCAAGGCCGGGGATCTTCTATTATGCGAGAAAGCATTTGCGCATATATCTGCAGACCCAGAACAGGACAATAATGTGACGCTTCTGATGAACATCGAAACCGACACCATGACCGTGGGAACACAATCCGATCTCATCCGAGTGATCACGCAGAGACTTTACCAGAGTCCCGCTTTGATCAAGCAGTTCACGGATCTCCATCATGGATCATATAATCCAGTTAATATATCCGATGTGGATGGGAAACCAGTTTTGGACTCGTAACTACCCCCTACCCAACCAGGGATACTCTCCAGCCTGACCAAGAATAATACAGATTTCTCATCGCACGCATTGTCTCCCTAAATGCATTCGGCTGTCCGCCGTCCTCCCGGGAATACTACCTAGCTGATAAAGCCAGAAGATTAGAAACAGGGGATCAGTTCCATTCATGCGGTGTCTGGCCCAAGTCCTCCTACATCAACCACAGCTGTGACAGTAACACCCAACGGAGCTTCATCGGCGACATGATCATAATCCGCGCCGCAAAGGACCTCGACCCCGACACCGAGATCACCTTCTGGTACGCGACGCCCGACGTCGACGATTTCGATACCCACCGCGATAAATTCCAGCACTGGGGCTTCGAGTGTGATTGTATCATCTGTCAAGACTACCAAAACACAGATGCAAGCATCCTCGAGAAACGACAAACCCTGCGAACAGAAGTCCGCCAGTATATCCAATCCACCCGGCACCCAGACCTCGTAAGGATCGAAAGCACGGTTGCTTCATTGGCGAGCACGTACAGTCGACCCGCGCGCGAAGTCCCGCGTCTGGGCATCTGGGACGTGCAGTGTGTCCTGGCGAAGAAGTATCTGCGACTGGACCAGCCTGTCAAGGCTATCGAGGCGGTGTTTGGAGCGCTGGAGTCCCTGGGTTATATCATTCAGGGGGCGGATGTCCCGGATGCGCCGCTGGTGGTTGTGCAATGGGGGTTTATGGTGGATCAGCTTATTGAGATCTGGCTTGTTCTGGCTGAGGCGTTTCATACGGTCAGTCCGGAGCTTGAGGCGATGGCTGAGAGGTATGCTAGAATTACGTATAAGATATGTGTGGGTGAGGATGAGACGTTTGAGGATACTTATATTACAAATAGTACATAACCAGTTTCCTTTTCTTGTTAGATGTTTGTCTGTACCAAAGACTTTGTCCGTCTTTTCTCTCTATGCTCCAGGATCAAGGACAGAGCGAAAGGAGTGTTTAAAAGCTTCCAGCAGAAAACACCACACCAGCTGGCCTCTCAATCAAGCTCATACACCAAAACTAGAACACACATCAAGCATACTAAAACACAGAAGAGTCAAGGATGAAATACTAAAATAAAACAAAACAAAACCAAAAGACATTATCTAAATCAGAAACCCCAACTAGAATCCCCCCTCTCCAAACCCAAGAACTCCACCACTCTCGGTAGATGATCCACGCCCCAGAAACACTCTTTCTCGCCACAAGCATTCACACACTCGAACCAGGGTAATCCAAACGCTCCAGTGTCGAATGCTCTTTGAGTATTCTCCGTCAGACGGAGTTTGGTCTCTGGTTCTTTTGACTATATCAATTAGCATTAGTATCAATCACCATGAATATCACATCACCATCACCATCACCATCATCACCACCAACAAGATCCAAAACAGATAAAAGAAATAAAAACAGAACAAAACTTACAGCCTCAATTATCTCCCCCGCACCCTCCCCACCGAAAACCTCCTCCAACACACCCATGACCCCATCCGTAGTCACAATACGTGAATCCCCCTCTCCCCACAGCCCGCGATATAACCTCTCCACAACTGAAGCCAACTCCCCGGGATACCGCTCACCGAGCACGAGTAGTATACTCTGGACCTCAGTAGTCGGGAAGGGAAACCCCGCTGGCGGAGTTTCACACATGGGTAGTTTTAGTCGGCGGGACCAGTAGAGGCGTTCTTTGTTTATCCAGGTTGATTTATCTACCATTTTGTTAGCTTTGCCTTTGGGTATATTCTATACTAGTATTCTTTAAAGTATCTGGATTCCTGATTGTGGAGTTGGGTAAGAAGGGTTGATTTGAGAGTATGGAAGGGAGGACATGGGTAAATACTCTTCACAGCAATCGGGGGCGTATTCTGGCATTTGGTGAAGAGGTCACGCAGGAGGATTGGGGTGTAGGTTATGTTGCATTTTGAGAAGATGGGGCAGTTCTATAGTATAATTTTGGTTAGTTTGGTTGTTTGTATATGGGGCTGTAATTTGTGCCTAAAGACGGACTTTGAGAATGTGGAAGGCGACGTAGCTGAATGGGCTTAGGAGGTCGAAGTAGAGGGTGACCTTTGGGGTGGACATCTTGAGAAGATATATGGAATATAGAATTAAAGATATTATATTATAACTTGAAGTTGAAATTGGATGACTGTGGTTTGTTTATTGCTTGCAGTGGTAGGTAGGGTTAGACCCAGTTCAGAGTGGGAGGATGGAGGTTTATATTCTACGAATCTCTGATCTACAAGAGGGGCTTGCATTTATGTGCAAGATGATTTCCTTGAATGAGGTTCTGATTCCTCAACAATTCAACGGACAGATATACGTGTATCTGCAGAGGAATGGTGAGAACTTAGGGTTCGTATCCCGTCTGGATCTATGATAACTAATCATTAATATAAAGTTGTTGGGGTTCCGCAAAAGATCCCCAACCGTACACCTGACTCAGAGTGAGTGATTGAATCTGAATCAGCCATTCGAGAATATACTATAGTGTACTAGATACGTATTGACCGCTCTTGAGCACTTTATGAGTCGAGACGGGAACTTTTATAGTAGTCTAATTCTATCTGAAAGAATACTATCTGACATCAATCAGTGAATCACCTTTCTGTCCTACTAAATCCAGAAATACCCTCGCGATTTGTGTCAGAGAATTTCACTATCCATCAGACTGAGATGAATACCTCTGTAATTGAAGGGGCCGCAGTGACCGTAAACTGAGCGATGGGATGTATGTAGATTTGGGAGCCATCCTCATCACACTATTTTGTGACGGAATATATGCAAAGATCCGTAGTGAGTCTACTCTTAATCTGCGCATGACCGATTCTTGGTCTGTTTTGGACAAATATGCAGTCATCTGAATAGTCTCACTCCACACAGCGCATTACACTTTGAATGTCTCCAGACTAGCCTCCAACATAGCCCTCCACTCTCCCACCTTGTCTGCCTTCTCGCCCCGGGGACAAACCTCAACAATCGCCCGCAAGTACCCAATCGCATCCTGCATGCTCTCATGAAGAGAAAAGCGAGGCTCCGTCTCCGACAATAGGTCCACGCCGCGGGTACGGCATCGCTCGTCAAAGAGTGCACGTACACTTTTCTGCTCTTCCACAGCCTGAGCATTCCGCTGACCATTCCAGAGGAATGCCTGCGCAGGATCCCACAGCTGGACTGGCACGACACCGGAAAACTCCCAGTCCAAAATCGCCGTGACACGAGCCGCAGTCGGGTCGTACATGATATTGGCCATGTGGAGGTCCTTATGTGCCAGGACATATGGCGTATCATTGAGTTCCGGGAACTACGGCATGACATCGACCCAGGCGTCGAGGCGGGGGAGAAGGTCCCGCCTGGCCTCCAAGGAGGCATGCACACGGATGGCGTGCTGGTAAACACGGACTAGTGCTACGATATATGCGGTGTATGACTCGTATGGGCCGGTAATATTAATCGAGGCGACGGACTCACCGCAGGAAAGTAGGTCACAATATCAGGGGCCTGCCAGAAGGTTTCCTCGAGAATGAGACCGGGAATGACCTGAGCAGAGGCGCCAGTTTCTGCCGTAGAGGGGGAGAGCACCAGTCCAGATACCCCAGACCAGGACTTTTGGTGCAGCTGCAGGACAATATCCAGAATTTGGTCAACAATCACTGTCAGCTGCTCCACGGACAGCTGATCGTAAACCTCATGCAGACCAATGCCTGGGGAGCGCATGAGCAGCGTAAATTCATAACCAAGGCTATTTTTGGTGGTAGCATCAAACCAGATGATCTCGGGAATTGGGATAGACGTATGCTGACGGACCCAAGTCATAACGGCGACCTCATTCTCCGTCTTGATGTGCGGGAGATGGCTGCCTGAGACCCGCAGAACGAGATCGACCGACCCGTTCCCACCATCCAAAGACTCCAATTTTGGCGAAATTTAGCTTGCATCTTCCGCTGAGAACGACAGCAGGTAGATGGAGTGGTACTCCGCTATGACAATGAGAGCTCTCACGCCGATGGGTGTGGGGAGACCCAAAGAGTGAGCGAACTCTAGCAAGGTCTCCTTGTCCAGGCTGGGAGGAAGGTACTGTGTGGGATTGCCCACGGTAAGGAGTGTGGTGCCTTTGTGTCTACAACCTCGTCTGAGATGACGTGGATGGATGTATATGTGACAATTCTTAGTAGCGTCGATGTTCAGTTGAATCTTAGCTGTATGAGACAAAGAATTAGGCCAGAGCATGTGACCGGTCCCGCAACTGAGCAGGGAACGCAGTGAGGCTCTCTGCACGCATTCTTGATTTCAAGTTACCACTTGGTACTAGATACCTGGGATTAAGCTCTTGCGACCATATGTATATTGCTTTTGTTAAAATTATCACACCCTACGTGGTCCGTGGCGGGCGCATTACCTGGAACCCTTTCTCCTTCCGCTTGGGATATTTGAACCGCGCCAACATTCTGTGCGTCCAATGGCGCAACGTCTGTCGGCTGGGTTGATTTTCGTCCGGCGAAAGTAGCATCGATGGCGACGTAGAGTCGTTATTCCATCTACCGTAGTAGAAGTCTGATTCTCTAACAGAATAATCTATCTCGGGTCTGCTGGGTACTTCTAACAGCTCGTCGAGTATATCCAGAGAGCTTCGAGTCGGGTGAGAGTCACTGTATGATTCCTCGCTCAAACTTAACCCTACCGGCGAACCAACAGATCCTGATGCTGGGCTGGCGCACCCGGTTCTGGTTGGCAGGGGTTCATTTCGGCGTGGGGATCTATAGAAACTGGAGAAGTCCGTGACATAATGCCTACCAACAGGAGGTGATAGGGAGAAAGGTGTGGCCGAGTTGTCACTCTCCTTAGGGTGTTCAAGGGATGTCCCAGCTGAGCCCAGCCGGTAGGAGCTGGCCAGGCTGTCAAAACTGTGCTTGTCTCGACTGTTGTTCTGGCCTTTCCCGTGGCGGATGACACTAGTGTCTCGAAAAGGAAAGGAGCGGCTGCCATGATTCACAGGCTAATCGGTTAGTTCCTGCAAGTAGTCGTTATAGCGATGGGATCCTGGCTAGCTTACAGGAATCACAATCAAGTGGTCCGAGAATAAGTCATTATTTCCACCAGCCTTTTTCCAGGCACGTCGAGACAACTCCCACAGCGAGATAAGGAGGAAGCCGAAGATTATTACCGCACCATGAAGGCACAAGATCACATAGCCGACCCATTGTTTCATCACCTCATTCGAGGAACACACGAATGTAAGGCTCAACAAGAGAGATATAAAGCGAACAGCAGCACACCAGGCGGTCTTGGATATGAAGAATCTGGCCTGCCGCTGTATGGCCGTATGGATAATGAGAACGACTTCACACCCAACAAGCGTAAGTAGCTGTGCCAGGCCCCAGTCCTGTAGCCCGCCGATTATAATACCTTGAGCTAGTTGAATCGCATGTGGCAGATAATCCAAATATCGCAGTAACCTGCTTGAGCCGGTCGATGGACTGTCTTGGTCAGAGCCAGCTGATGTATCGCTCAGATCCCTTTGTTTGAAATGCCGAGATATCAAATAATTTGCGCAAATGATAGCAACCATTGCCAAAGTGACTAAAGTGACGCGGTAGTTTGGAAGATATCCAATCAGGATCAATTCGTATGACATGTATGAAAGAAGAGGGACACTGAAGAATGATAGAGTTACCCCTAGAATGATATACCCTCCCTGCCAAAGGATTGCGGTTAACGAAGGCAAGTAGCCCGAGCCCGACGTTATTAGGCATAAAATCAGTAGAACCACAATAAGACCAGAAACTAGGATGAACATATTGATGAATGCATCGAGCATTACGTCAGGCATCTGAGGAAAACCGAGCATCTGTACCATGTACTCAAGCCCGTAGGATGCATTGCTAACATACATACCATCCTCTACTCCCGTGTATGTAAAGCCATGGTCAATAGGGCCTGTCCAATATAACAACGAGGACCAGGACACCTGGCTTACTATTGGCTGGTAGAAGCCTGGATATTCCATGGTAAGTGAACCAGCCAGAAAGACAAACTGGAGGTATCGTATATAGTCGGTGATATCAAGGATGATCTCCCATATAGGGCCCTGATTGGCCCACGCAGCTCTGCAGCCTACCTTCACCCCCGCTTTATTATGGTGCTTTAGCCACGAAGTGATCGCAACAAGGACCACTACAGCGGCAGGTATATAGGTAAAGGCTATAGCGGCAGCTTTCCCAACGTCTGGGGTAATCTTCACCGCCGCGCAATCGATTTCGGACCCGTCAGTGGTTTTAAAAGCAATCTCCGTGGCGAGGGTCTGCAGCCGGTGGGTATTGCCGAACGAGTACGTAAACAAGTACTTTGAGAAAAGCAACCCCTCAGGACTGAAGAATAGCATAAGCGATGTGATAAAATGGTACAAGAATAGATGGACGAACTAATGAAGTACTTACGGTGTCAGCGCCTCAGTAATTGTGAGGGGACATTGGCTCTCAAAACTCTCGACCTTGCCGACGGGGAAACCGAGCACATTAAAACGCGATTCCGTGTCAAGCCCGGTCAGGTTGAGGTCATTGCATGTAAACTGCGATTCATTGTGGACGCCGAGGATTGACAATGACAGTAAGGTGGAGCCATCGAACGTGTCGAACGAGCCGCGAAGGCTGTCAATCCAGAATGGGGACTCCCCCGGCACACTGGACCGTGAAGAGTCACAATGATACTTCCGCACCCATGCGGCTTGACAACTCAGGACATAGACAGCAAGGTTTAGGAAAAGACGGCGCCAGGCGATCCACCGAGGCATGGCACGTGGTCAATACCCCCTAACGTAGTATAGAACTGATGAAGTTGGGTTAGGGAATTAGAGATGCATTGGTATATCTAGCGCTAATGCGACCACCAGTGGAGGAGGGTAACGGACTGATAAAGCACCATTCAAAATGCGTGCATTAGTTCCACATAGATTGCGGTGGATATTTTCAGCCTAGAAAAGCGGGAGAAGAAAAAGAATTCTGTTTGCTTTGTTTGCTTTGCACATCCAAAAGGGAAATCGGGGCCCACTCCCGAGTCGACTGTATTATGCTTCATTGCTTTCATCCAATCCGAACCGGGAAACAGGTACTTCAAATAAGCAAAATGGCTTTGAAGTGGAAAATGATTGTGTACTATTCAGCAGACGCTTCTAAGGATATGGTTGACCAGAAAATATATCTCTGTCAGTCAAAGCCCTTTAGGTATTGGTTCGACCACAAAGATATATTGTTGTTTCTATATTCGGACGAAGTCAGCAGGTGGATGTAAGTATTCCGTAATTATTCTGACAAGCGACTTTTCAGAGTATGACCACTGGTAGTAGAATACATAAGAGGAAGAACTAAATTTGGTATTTTCTTAGTTACTCTTCTCAAACTAAAGTATTGGCTTTGATACCGGGCGATCAGAGCTCAGTTAAGCGAAGAAACGGGTGGTAGCAAAACCAGAGAACCTGGCGCATTCTTCATAACCTTTTAGACACTCATGATTAATGAACACCGTATTATTGACAAAAGAGTATAGCTTTAAAGTCGAAAAATAGATAGGTCATCCAACCTCTGGTCGAAGGGTATTGGCATTCGAAAAGTATAACCAGCTCTCTTACAGACCTCCTGGTTTTGGGGGGGTTCCACCGTATATGCCAACGACAATGTTCCAAATACAAATACAAATATTTAACTAATGAATATACATCGAAGCGCCGTGTCGTGGCGGATCCATGGTTCTCAGAGCTACCTTCCTGTGGATACAGGTGGAGCACAGGAAAGCTTGGCGCCGGCTTACATCAAGTTCAAGAATATTTATAGTCTCCTCATGACGAATACAAAATCGTGTCGTAGAATATGTTCGACGAGGGAACTGCAGAATTCAAGGGCAGCGTAAGTCGAGCGCATGCATCTTGGAAAACTAACAAGGAGTTGATGTGAAACCGTGGTGGACACGACATGCCAGTAATGGCCGGATATAATTCGGTATAAATCATTAGATGTCTCTGATACAAATCGCAAGGTTAGCCAGTTCATCAGTGAGGGTAGTGTGAGTGTGGTATACAGGAGTGAGAATTTCTAAACTTACTTGACTAACAGGTTGACAGTCACATACGAGGGTGAGTTGAATACAAGGATCGCTATATCGCAATGAGTGTTGAAAGAAACCAATTGACGCGACGAGATTAACTTGTGGTCTTCTCCATCACCGAAAACAATGGAAGTTGCGCATGGGCATATGCTCGAGGACTCGAAGTGAAGAGTAAAATATGAAGAGTGAATACGGGGAGATGTCGAGTCAAGTTTCACGCATGACTACTGCCCCAAGTCGGGATATGAGCGAAAAAAGCCAATTGTTGCATTGAAGAAAATTATAAAGTTGACAACTATTCTAATTTAATTTCAATGGCCGACATAATTTGTCATGTAAAGTAGAATTGGTGGGTGGTACTATAAAATGAAATGCGAATTGTGCAGTGTGAAGAAACAAGGCATAGAGGTGTTGGCTTTGTATAGCCTCAAGAGTGACGGATGTAGAAAGTGACGGCAGGGCTGAGTGAGGTTTGATGGTGCGACATAATGATAAGGATTAAACTGCAGGAAACAACGTGGGCATTGCCTTTAATGTTGCTGTGGATAACTTCACTATTTCCTGAAAAACACGCAGCTGTACGCGAGGGACTTCTACTTTAGGAAGGCAATGAAAGATGCCCAGTGGGGCATTTACGAGGGATGCATGTTGGCCGCAAGTCTGACTTCCAGCCTCGATGAAAAAGGATATCCCAGAAAAGGGCTGTGTAGAACTTCACATAATCAATTGGAAAGAGATCATGTTGGGCTCTGGAAAAGGAAAGGGAGCGACTAACAGGGAATAATGATGGGTTAGAAACGGATACTACGAACAATGACATAGTCCTCAACACCATGATTGAAGAACAATATACAGATCTAATGGACTTCTATAACTTCACCTTCTCTACAAGAAGGATAGAAAATACCAAAGCAAAAAGAAAAAAAGAACGATAGCGTGACCCGGGTGCTCTACCACCGCTACTCTCCCTCCACCCAAATCGTCTTCGTGCGTCGCGAGGGTAACCAGGTCCCCTCTCCCCCGTCGGGGTTACACTCATTGAAGACTTCTCGAAAGGCCTCGATTCCTGCGTCCAGGTTTCGAACGAGTGGTCCCATATAGGGAGCCACGCTGAGCGTTTCTTCAGGTCAGGTGGAAGTCCTAATGACCAGTAGGTCATCAGGTTCGCTGTGGCGACAGATTATTCTTGGACTTGGGCTAAATAGAGCGTATTTTCTTGCCTGAGGCTCGCTATATTAGGCCTGAGGTTGCAATGGTTGGTCTCAGGTTCGCGTAGTTTGCTGGGCTGACGCAGATTGCGTGGGTGTGTCCAACACTCCAGACGAGTAGCTGATGATCCCGGGTGAATTTGCCAAATCTAAAACATTTCTTGGCATATACCTTTGGAAATCAGTATTATTAGAAAAAGAAAGGATACTTCTACTTTGATACAAAGGTATAAATCTATCAATTGTCTTGAGAGCCAATAGTGTTATGAGTATGCATTCTTAGCGCTTCTGGAAGCAAACTCAATTGAGTCTCCTACCTCTCCTCCAACACTCATCCACATGGACCAACTGTTTATATCTACTATATACGGTAAATGGCACTGCGTGTTACTCAACAGCAGACATTCCATGGTTGAACGCCTATGTGACGATGTTACTACATACGGTATTACTTCTCAAACTTCCTTACATAATTCTTAACTCGAGGAGTATATTTAATTTCATTTGATGGATCAAGAGCTATTCTGTTTTCTTACAACGGATGGATAACATTAGTCGTTGTCAAGTGATCATAGTATGATGAGACCTATATACGGGATGTTATTAAGTCTTTATGCCACTGATAGCTAATGACATGAAGCTGGTCGAGCTCTCCATGGCTACCAAAGTGGCGGGCCAAAACTCGATGTTAAATGGTGTGTGGACATGCTATACCGCCCTGTGCTCAATCTAAGTCTAGCACCGTCACTCTACACTGAAATTACAGCCACCCCAAGAGAGCCCATCATGTGGAGCTGTTCCTGAAACACGCCCTGTGTATTATGCAGAGCTTCTAAGCACGTAATATGCATCAAGTTTAGCCCAAATAGCATGCGCCACAAAGCTGACACTATTAATACAGGGTAGTATCTCGCTAGCGCTACCGGGGTCCAGATAGTGCCAGTGTAGGCCCAATAAACGGTCTAATCTAGGCTCTAGGCAGCAAAAACAAGCCTTCGAAACAACTTGTCAAGCTTTCTGTAGGGCTAAACCTATGAATATTAGTAGCGAAGTCAAGACATTTGGTTCCACATCTGCACATCGCTAATGGTTGATTGTAAGCACACCACATAATAAGCTCAAATTTTGTATTATCCAAAGCTGCGGCAGCTGCTACTACTAGCTCTAGTAGTACTCGGTAGGCGAGGTTCGGGGAAGTCACCGCTGCAAGTGGATCCTGTGGAAGTCTTGGCCCACTTCTTAGTCCAATTTTAGCGCGTGGCTTAAACTCGGCTGCCTGCCGCTGACGTCGTTTCGTTTCAGACCGACTCTTGCATTCTTTCAGGTTTGCAGTGTCTATATAAGGTGAGTTGTCCGGTGTTATGGTCACACCGAGTTCCCCATTATCGCATCCTTTGCTAATTTCTAGAAACACTCAAGCCTTGTCATAATCCCACCGCACTCTATCTTGTCTACCAAAAAATCGCATCGTATCCACGTAAAGCCCAACAGTCAAAATGGGCGCCTCTTCTATCTCCTCTCCGGTGAACTTCATTCTTCCGTCCTCCAGCTC
This sequence comes from Aspergillus nomiae NRRL 13137, assembly GCF_001204775.2. Classification (NCBI taxonomy): domain Eukaryota; kingdom Fungi; phylum Ascomycota; class Eurotiomycetes; order Eurotiales; family Aspergillaceae; genus Aspergillus; species Aspergillus nomiae. The sequence continues at coordinate 18,156 of NW_015378274.1, forward strand.
CGGATCCTCCATTAAGAAACCCATCAAGTCCGTCCAAAAACCATGCTTCGGCTGTGACTGTGGCGATGAAGAGTGCGATTGCTGCATTTGCACCGTGATGTAATGTGATGCGATGATGTACGTTCGTTTACCTGGCTGAGCTCGACGACAATGGACGGTTAACGGAAGACTCAGGGCCAAGTTAGATCGGTCGACATCGGAATGATCCGGGACAACGGCTGATACGACTTTACGGGTGTTGACGATATAACGTTTGATGTGGATTTGGGGTGATTACGGCCATGAGCTGGAGGACTTTTGCCGCTTTTCTGAGCGATAATTGTTGATATATACTGTTATTGATATCCATTTGAATTTCTCTGTTTGTCTCTCCGCCTCTTTCTTCTCTCCCTTTTCTCTTCTTTTCTGCTTGTCTCGGTGCTATCACTCGTAGATCCTACCTCGGGCCACTTACGATCTCTTGACTATCTTGTCATTAAGCAATGATTGACATCGCATGACTTCGCTTGATCAGTATTACTCAAGATATTAGGATTGAGTAGAAAAGAAGAAAGAAGGAAGGAAAGAAGGAAGAAGAACGACAGAAAAAAGAAGAGAAGAGAAAAGAGAAAGAGAAAGAGAGCTTTTGCTCTATGTATCAGCCGCCTGTTCAAACATACCGGCGTTCACTGTTCTCTGCTGTTCATACCAGAACTTCAAGAGGTGATTTTTGTTGCTCTCCAGCGACCCGTTTTGGTCGTTGAAGTTTGCTCAATGAATAGAGGTGTGAAACTAGCAAAACTACGCCAACAAAGCCAATAAGGCTAAAGAGTACGAAAATAGAAAGGGCCTGCAGTTTCATTGTACGTCTACAACTACAAGAATACCCTCAACGTTTTCATCACTCTCATACTCACGAGGCAGTCAACTCACCCACAATGCCATTTCCGCTGCTGAATTTACCTACCGAACTACGGCTCGAGATCTATCGTCATCTTTTTGGCATCTCACCTACTACTCGGCTCGTCCTGTATTACTTGCCCAGATACCTCATCGGGTTCAAACGTCCATACCAAACCTTCGAGATCCTGTATTCTGCTCTGCCAACTCCACATGTCACAGAATACCCGGACCAGAGTGGGTATCTACCAATGAATTGGGCCCCGTCAAGAGAGCTGCAGTCTCTTTCTCGCCATCTTGGTGACCTGTAAACGGGTCTACGAGGAAGCAATGCCGCTATTCTACTCTGAGACGTTCTTCATATTGGCAGGACTCGTCAGGACTATCAATTGGCTGAATGGGATCGGTGCCAAACGAAGACAGTGTATCCGGCGGTTAAGTATTGAGTATGGAGTACCGGAATCGCGGAAAGTAATCGGGAACGATACACAAGACAGTATGCAGGCACTTTCCGAGAGGTTGATGGATGTGGAGCGTGTCGATGTCCTGGAGCTACGTATATTCAGCAAGCTGTATACGGATGATCCCTCTTACATAGTGGAATATATCAATGGTAGTGCGCCGGGGTGCTCTGCACTTCGGAAACCGACTGAACCACTCCTATTATATGGCATTCAGCAGCTAGAGCGGCTGCCACGAATGGGTTGTTTACAAATTGTGGGGGATCCAGAATCACTCCTACGGTTTTCTGAGGATCAGGCACATCTAAAGGCTTTAGCAGAAGGCAAAAAAACTGCTGGACTTGGCAAAGACGATGGGAATAGTCCTGTTGTGAAATGGGTAAGGCGAAAAGGGGAATTTCTTGTTTAGTAGTAGCAAATGAATGGCATACTCAATAGTCAGGTCAGTGAATATGACTATGTGAGTGACAGTCAACTTGTTATATCCATCGTTAGCTGCATGTCTGTCAGATGTCGGGACTTCCTTTAGGTCTTGTAGTCGAAATAAGATGGGCTGGCACATACGCCACCGGTCTATTTAGATACTGAATGATTGTTGATGTGGACTCTTTCCTTGGTTAAATTCTATTCAGCATGTTACCTCTTTCCCTTGCTCCCTCCGCGGTCTCCCATTCATTAGACACCAAGTCCTAGAAGCGTTCCCATAGCCTGGCCTGACTACCCACTAGCGGCAACTACTTTGGTGTTCCCTTTTCCCTTCCCTTTCCCTCCCTAATGTGGCGATCCGCATGAAACTGACAATGGGAGACATTGCAACCTGAAGAGACCATATTCCGCCTGCATACCATGGCAGCTTTAGGCCTCGAAACCGTATCTCTGTTGAAAATCACTATTGCGATTTTTCTTAGATTTCATGCTAGACTCCGTAGACTATGACCAATCACTACAATTCGCCTTATTGCGGTGCCAATGTCGGGCGGAAAAGAAGCGGTGACTCATTCGCTTAGTTGGGGGTAGTTAGGGTTTGCTTACATCCAACCATCTGGACGCGGGTGGATAGGAGAGTAATCTCGCCAGGGCGGAAGAATGAGCTGAGCCTGAGTGGATCTTTGACACGATTGATGAACTGCTGTTTGTACCCCATCTGCGTTTATAGCGTTCCGCGTTGTCGACCTCGCCCGTTCCGTTTGGTTATTTTCCTCCGTCCCCCACATTCGTCCGAAAAACACTGTCGAGATCAAAAGAAAAGTCCCCACTATACTCCCTCCATCAAACACGCGAAAACAATGGTATCGGGCATCATTTCGTGGGAAAGGCGTAGCAACCTGGCAGCAGCCTCAGGCTGTGATGAAGTGTCATGAAATTACGGTGAAGTGTCACGCGCCAGCCAATGGTAGCAACGGTGCGCTGGATAGGGCTGCCAATCGTTACAATTATTCCCACAGAGTCACTCTAGTATTGCTAGAAATCTAGGCCAACTACTGTTTCAGACTTACTAATGATGCTGAACATCATGGGCATCGCAATACAGGGCAATGGCAGAAGGCGAAGTCCTATGGCCCACGTGTTCCGAGATCCACCCAGTTTGTTCTCGGCCATGATTGACAGTCGATCAGCCCTAGTATCCATCACTAGCATGTTTGAATGTAAACGTGTAACAGGCACACCCTCAGCGCGGCACACTAGACTCTGGAGTTATGGGCGTGGCCAGCTGAACAACAAATCAGTAGTGGGTTGACTAGGGGACTTGTCCATTCTATGTCCAATGAATTCTGCCAAGTAGCCCCCATAGCCTTAGGACGACTATATGCAATGAATAGAGAAATCTCCTAACATTGTTCGCATCGCAAAAGCCCCATTGTCTAGTGGCCTGATACACTTCTTCTGCCCTACCTTAAGTGATATAAAAAGAGGTGCCTTTCGCACTCTCCTCGATTTCCTATCATTCAATCACTCAAACAATACTATCACCTACAATCCAAAGTTCCACTCCATTCTCTATCATCTTCCACTCTAGCCACCATGTCCTTCCACTACGATACTCGTCAGGGAGACAACGAGCAGTACAGCATGGGATTCGAAATCGGCGGCCGCCAGTCAGACGCCTTCCCCACGCCATGTTCTGCCCTGAAAGCTGGTGGATTCGTCCTCCTCAAGGGCCATGCTTGCAAGATTACGGACATATATCCATGTTCAGCCGACGGCTCCGTGGTCCAGATTCTGGGAACCAATGTCCAGACCGGAGAAATATGGGAGGACATATACCCTCTCCGCGAGACGGTCTTTGTCCCTCGCATGTCCCAGGACAATTACAGTCCGGTGAGTGTGAATCTTCACGCGTCTCTCAGACTCGCACATTGCCGTTAAGAATGCAAACTGACCTGCGATTATCATAGACTTCATCCAGCCGCAAGGGAAGCATGGACCTCCAGAGCCGCAGAGCGGGCCCTGGTAGCCACATAAGTGCCAGATCCCGCCAACCCAGTGACGCTGGACGTTACCTCAAGTAAGTAGTACATACCTATTAGAGAACGCTGGCGCTAGAGACGTGAAGACATGAAGCTTACGATTGTTACCACCTAGTTACTGAACTTCGGACTATTTCTCGCGATGTCGCTGCCATGAAGATTCTTGGACGTTGCGAGTCATCTGTTTGATTAGTTAGGTACACGATGGTTGATCCATCGATGGGCTCTGGTTGGAGTTGATTTGGTTCGGTTGATTTTTCCTTGGATATATTTGGTTCACATTTTTTGTTATTACATAGACTGGATCTCGTTTTCCTTGAATATCACTCTGTGGTTCTTTTCGTGATAAACAGTGACGTGCTACTTATCCATTACATAGATGGACGATCTCCATACTATCTCCAACCAGGTCTCAGAAGAGGTAACAAGGACATAGACTGAGGACATAATATGACACAAAAAGTGAGCGAGTGTCTTCCAAACTCAACATCCTCCTCAGCACGTGCAACAAGGTTAACCTTCACCACATGACGTCATCTGACCATATCCCCAGAATGGCGCGAACCCCGGCCAGAACCACGCCAAATATAGGGTATCACGATCATTTCCCTCGGGAGTCCATCACTTGGACCCGAAAATGATCTCTCCAGTGGGGCAGCCTCTATCTTGGGCTTGGGTTATCCGCCGAAGAACCAGGGACCAGCTTTCCCGTCACCATGACGCAATGGACTGGTATACGCAGCGAATTTTTGTTTACTTATAAATAACGCCCGTTTGCTCTGAGAGCTGTTACAGTCTGTAGCATATTGTCAATTGCATTATAGAACCTCGATTTACCCTCTTCCAATTCCTCCCTTTCACCGAATACTTCTTTTACTATCATAACTTACCAAGATGTTGAGTCGCAGCTCCAGATTCGCAACAAGCTGCTCAAGACAGCAGCTCTACCGCCAAACAAGAGCTCCCCTGCGCAATGCGCGCGCTCGCTACTCCACCTCGACAGAATCAGGCTCGGTGGGCGGTTCCCCCGCCGTAATCGGTGGGATCGCCGGTGGCACCGCCGCTTTTCTGGCAGGATGGGTGTGGTACCAGTTCTCCGGGGCGAAGACGCTCGTGAAGACTGCGAATCAAACGGAGACGTATTTCAAAGAGGCCAAGAAGAAGGTCGCCCAGAATACTCCCGAGCCGGATGAAGCGTTCGGGTGGTTGAGAGATACAGCTAAGAGCTACGCGTCGTTTATCCCCGGCGCCAAGAGCTACGTTGATACGGCGTTTGATGACCTAGAGCGCATCAGACGGAACCAGGGGAAGGAGTTTGATGAGATTGTCCGCGATGCGTATAATGACTTGCGGGAGATCTCGAAGAAGGGGAAGCTTGATGTGGATACCGCGGTTAAGGTGCGCGATGTGCTGGAGAAGCATTTTAAGCGGTTGTATGAGCTGGCGAGTGATTCTGCGGAGGATATCTTGGATAATCATCCCGAACTCAAGGAGAAGTTCGGTGGTAGCTTTGATCGTCTGAAGGAGATGGGTAGTGCTTATGGTCCTCAGGCTCAGGAGGAGGTGGATAAGACTTGGAAGCAGGTTAAGGATATTGTCGCTGGTGGTATCAGCTCTGATACTGTCGAGAAGATCCAGAAGGTGGCTAAGGAGAAGGAGGAGAAGCTTCGGAAGCTGGGGGACGAGGCCTGGAAGCGTGGTCTCGATGAGGCCCAGCCTTACCTTGAGAAGAGTCCGAAGATCAAGGAGTTTGTTGAGAGGAACACAGACGCCTTGAAGAAGGGCAACTACGCGAAGATCTGGAGCTTGATCAAGGAGAGTTCCTCCTCGGGAAACACGGAAGACCTGGAAAAGTACGTCAAGGATCTCGCTAGTAAAGCCAAGGAGAGCGGATTCGGCAATCTGGATAAACTGTCAAACATGGTTCCCGGCGGTTCCCAGATTCTTTCCCAGCTGCAGTCGCTCCAGAATGCTGCGGAGAAGAAGGGCGCAGAGGCTGAGAAGCTTCTCAAGGAAACTATCGATGACCTCCAGGGAGTTCTGTCCGAGAAAGTGAAGAAAGCGGAGCAGCTTGCTGAGGAAACGAAGTCTGAGACCAAGTAAGCTGGGGATAACGATGTGCTAGTTTATTTATACATTGCATGAGTCGAGGCTCCATCCGGCGAAAGATTAATATAATCAGAGGATGTATTCTTGGATGGCGCTGAATTCTGGAAACCGGCGTTGTTATTCGGGTCTAGGTCAGGGATGGCTTATGGCAGGTAGATACTAAATTAACAATGTGATATATCAATTCAATATCTTAATTCTCCGAGCACGTTTCATGTGCCATTTCTAGAGGCGCGAGACAAACTTACCTGCCTAAGGCCAAAACTAATTGAAAGGCCAAAGCCACCGCCTATTTCTGCCGGCAACGTTCAGTACCGCATCCAGAACATGACAATGCCGCCCTATCCTGCGACCATTTTTCGCGATTGCTTTCATCTAATAGATTAACTGAATTGGCCGGTCTCACGGGCGTTAAGAGGATACGATCGATACGTATAAAACCATAACGACGCACCGCCATACCTCACAGAAGACCAATCCCACACCTCCCTCATCGTCAAAATGTCCTCCGGATTCGTATCAGCCGGAACAGACCAAGAGCCCATAGAGCGCGACGATGAATGGCTCCGCGCCCAACAGGAGCTGGAGGAAGAGCGGCGGCGCAAGGCAGAACTAGGCAAGCAAGCCGAGGGCAAAAGTCTGTATGAAGTGTTGCAGCAGAACAAAAGTGAGTCTCCGGTATCCTGAGCGGGGCCAGCTTGCGCAGATCACGGATATTCGTTTGGATTGACATGTTAGGGGTGATTGTTCCTCTGCGATGAAAAGTGGCCAAACAGGAAGCCTTTGAGGAGAAAATTAAATTGAAGAATCAGTTCCGTTCGCTGGACGAGGATGAGGTCGAGTTCCTGGACTCCATTATGGAGTCGACGCGCGCGCAGGAGGCCGCTGTGAAGAAGGAGACTGCTGAACAGCTGGAGGCTTTCCGGAGACACCGGGAGGAGGCGGAGAAGGTTGCCCTTGAGGAGGGGACTGCGGATGTTACTCCCGCCGCTGAGGGAGAGGATTGGAAGATCCCTGCGCGTAAGAGGAGGAGGGACAAGAAGGATCTTTTGCTTCCTGGGAAGAAGCGCAAGTCTACCGCCGAAGGTGCGGAAGAGACTCCGTCGACTGGAGAGCAGAAGGTGGATCAAAAGGACAAGGGTTCTGGAAAAGATGATAAGCAGTCCGTTCCAGTTCCAGCTGAAGCCGCTAAAGTTCACAAGTCACAGCCACCTGCGAACAGGGCGACTTCTGCTAGCCCCGTACAGGCCGGGGGCGTGAAGGTGACAGCGCCTGAACAGACCGAGAAGCAAGCGGCCAAGCCAGCCCCGGTATCTCTTGGCTTGGCCGGCTACAGTTCCGACTCGGAGTAATTGCAATTGCAATTTCGCTGGGACCACGTATCACACCCATTGACCTTTTGGCGCATCCTTTCGATAACGCTTACAATACGTGATTCATCTTGCGATACCAATGGATCATTGAGCTTGAACATGCCTGGCCAGTGATCACAGCCACTGTACAACCAGGTTTTGGTAAAATGGTGAAAGTGTGAATCTAGCAATCGGAAGACACGGTGTTCCAGCTATTTCAAAAAATTAAACAGACTAACTCGCAGCATATTTGATGGTCCTCGATTCATTTACAATGCATTGTCCAGGTTACTTCGGAAACCAACACCATTATGTCCCAAAGTGTATACAATATGTATGAGATTATATTGTGAAAATATCAAAGCAACAACCAACTCTTGTACTCTACCCCATTTATGGGGAATCATTCTTCTGACTCCGTGTTCCGCTTTCAACCCCTTGTATTATCTTTATCCATCAGCGCTTCACTCCTTGTGTGTCGCGAAAACCTCTTGCTTCACTTCTTGCTCCTCAACTTTGTGCTCGAGGTCATGTGGAAGATAGTCCTCCTTCTTGGTTCCTACCACGATCCATGGAGAGTTGGAGAACAAGTAGTTCATCTCCTCAAGCGGCAACTTCTTCGTCTCAGGCAGCAACAACCAGAAGAAGATTGCGTTGGTGAAGTTGCAGATAATGAAGAGGAAGTAATACCGGTAGCGGACATTCTGCATTGCAATTGGTGTCACTTGGCCAATCATGGTGTTGAACGCATAAGAGGTCATGGTAGCGATGGAAACACCCTTGGACCGAGTTCGCGTATCGAAAACCTCTGCCGGAATGATCCACGACAGAGGACCACAGGTGCAAGAGAATGAGAAATTGTACAACCATGTCATGATGATGAAGCCCCAGTGAGCCCCTGAGTTGTTGACTTCGGGGGGGAATCTTGCCAACAGAATGCATGCGATGATGAAAGTGACACAGTTACCCAAGTTTCCGAAGATCAGACTTCGCCGTCTACCGAAGCGGTCAATGAACATCATACAGAGGAACTGGGCCACCAAGGCAATGACGGAATTGATCGCCTGGTAGCGCAAAGTTTCGTCTCCCTTGATTCCGATTTGCTCATAGATTGTCACGGAATAGTACCTGACGAAAATGAAGATTAGTGGCTGATATCTAGGAAGACCGAGGGCATTTCGGTTGTTTCGAAACGTCCAGGTTCAGAGGCTCTCTATCGGCACTTACTGGATAGCTGACACTCCCGTCATCTGCACTGATGCCTGCAACGCGCAGCAAAGGAAGAGACGGCGGAACGATGACCGAGAATTGAACAACTCCAGGTATGACTTGGCTTCATTCTCATGCTCGAACGTGATACTCTCCTGGATCTGGTTGTATTCAGCACGGACCCATGTGTCATTCACATCCCCATGCGCGTGAAGCTTTGCAAGCGTCTGCAGGCCCTTTTCGTGCTCGCCATGGTCGATGAGCCAACGCGGCGACTATCCTTGGATTAGCTACGACAACTGTAACAATATACGGATATCCTCACCTCTGGGAAAAACATGATCAAGAGACCCAAAAACACGGCGGGAGCCACTTGTAAACCGAGTGGGACCTGCCACTGAGCATTGTTTGTTGGCTCAAATCCAATATACGTGCCATATGAGATCCATGCAGCGCACAGGGAACCAACACCCAGCATGAACTGCTGCAAAGATGTCACACGGCCTCGAATGTCGGGATGGCAGATCTCAGCCTGATATAGCGGGATGATCATGGTAAGGAAACCGACACTATGCAGCTATTAGAGTCTTGGTTCTCGCTTTGGTATCTTTGAGGCGTACCCAAGTCCGGCGAGGAATCTTCCACTGTATAAGTATGCAACTGTCTGTGCTCCAGTCTGGAGCCCTCCACCCAGACAAAAGATTACACAACCGACGGAGATGGTCTTTCTTCTGCCGAGAATATCACCGCTGGGACCCGCAAATGCTGAGCCAAAGAAGGCACCTGCCGTGAACATGGACACGACCAATCCGCTGGTATACAGTCCGTGAGCCAATTTGATACAGCATAATCTCTTCCGCATCTGGCGTGAGACTTACGTCTGAGTGTCATCTGCTTCAAACTTATCTTCAAATGACTGACAGGCAATAACCTCCGCGATCACACCCAGATCGTCTTGAGCCGTACAGTCAGTAAGGTCTTGATATGCATGGCGTTTTATCACTCACATCCATAAAGGAACGATCCGAGCGAGGCGAAAATGCCCACCAGAAACTGTGCAACCGATCAGCAAAGACGAAAGGCCATTCCTTCGTTAACGTCGATACTCACCTGGTACCATGCCGGAGAGAGACGCATGGTGATCTCAATCTGAAATCTCAAGCAATCCAAGTGCCCACTATGCCCTGAAAGCAAAACTCAATAGGTAGACCGGTGGACCAGATGCGGGGATTTCCCTGGGGTATGGGGTTCCGCAGGCCTTTAAGAACTTCTGGGGATCGGAAGCCCACATCCAGCACTAAGGCTCCGGAGCCTTTGACAACAATCTATGGGATCATGGCCCATAGTGTCTCGTGGTGGAATTCCGGAGCTCTTTCCCAAAAGCATGGTACGGGCGCCATAGCGTGTCAATAATTCCTGGATTCCACACCAATGAAGGAACATCCCATGAGACAGGATTCAATTGGCGCTTGACCGTTTGTGGGGGGCCGTCGTGGTGTGGCTTTCGGGATCGCGAGATACTCGTGCAAGCGCGAGCCCTGATTGATGGAAGATCTCGTGGCGTTGCCTCGGCTTCAGAACCAAGACGACGGCGCCGCACCTACGCATCGCCTGCACTCTCTACACATGATTCATGCCAATTTCCTGCATGGTCTGGAACAACCCCGCAGGAGATTTTCCCATTCCATTGCGATAGCTACGATGCGTGTGCAGCCCACATTAATTAGTTGGTGCTGTCCAGCTGCTTCCGCCACCGGTGTTGGACGAGTACTTAGTTGAGCACCATCTTCCCTCTTTTTCTACCAATCAATAACTTGGGCAGTTCAATTAACCACTTTACGGTTCAATTGTATGACATTTTAACGGCCGCAATAATGACTACCTTCACGAAACTTAGCGATCAGGAAACGCCTAGTATCGCCATCCACCCAACCCGGCGTATTTCCAAGATCAATCCCAACATCTATGCAGGTTTCACAGAGTAAGATTGGAGTTTTGCCTGTTTGGTACTAGGGCATCAAAGGAATTAAGCTCACGTATGATCGCAGACACATGGGCCGATGCATCTACGGCGGCATCTACGACCCGGGTAATCCCTTGTCAGATGAGAATGGCTTCAGGAAAGATGTCCTCGAGGCTCTGAAGACGCTCGATATTCCCGTGGTCCGCTACCCCGGCGGCAACTTTATGGCAACGTATCACTGGATCGACGGTGTCGGTCCTAAAGACCAGCGTCCTGCACGGTATGTTTGCGGTGATGAAACTTGTTACCCCTCCACTGTCCTCAAGCAGCATTGGCCTTTTCCGAGGATATCCTGGCCACTGGGAAGCTTTGAGCGCAATTGCTGACTATCAAAAGGCCTGAGCTGGCTTGGCTGGGCACAGAGACCAACCAATTCGGAACTGACGAGTTCCTCAAGTGGTGTGAAGTTCTTGGAACTGAGCCCTACTTCTGCCTGAACTTTGGAACTGGTACTCTTGACGAGGGTAGGCTTTGATCTCAACCCCATTATTAAAGTATTGTGAAACTAATCAGGTTTCTATAGCACTGGCATGGGTTGAGTATTGCAATGGTACTGGAAACACTTACTATGCAAACCTCCGCCGGAAGAATGGCCGCCAAGAACCTTACAATGTATGCACCTTTCTCATGCTGATAATATCGCTTGGCTGACATCACACGCACAGGTTAAATACTGGGCTCTCGGAAACGAGACCTGGGGGCCATGGCAGGTCGAACAGATGACCAAGGAGGCATACTCGCACAAGGCCTATCAATGGGCAAAGGGTAAATACCAATGTCCAATACCGCTATGAGGAAAAGTACTAATCAAGTTCCATAGCTCTTAAGCTCCTTGATCCCAGCTTAGTTCTGATCCTCTGTGGACAGGACGGTACCGCATCGTGGGACTACTATACCCTGAAGCATTGTCTGCTTCCCGTCAATTCGCCTCTATCTACTAGTGCTGTCCCCCTCATTGACATGCATAGTATTCATCTGTACACCTCATCATCATCTCATCTGCCCAATGCCACCGCCCCTCTGGCTGCTGAGCGTGCAATTGAGATCACCTCCTCTCTGATCGATCTCGCTAGGATCGAGAACGGAGTTCCTCCAGAGCAAACACGCCCAACCATCTGCTTCGATGAGTGGAACGTGTGGGACCCCATCCGCGCCGAGGGCAGCAAGGGTGCCGAGGAGTGCTACACACTTTCCGACGCGCTTGCTGTGGCCGTGTGGCTCAACGTCTTCGTCCGCAAGAGCAAGGACTTGGGCATGGCATGCATTGCGCAGACCGTCAATGTTATCTCCCCGCTCATGACCACCCCCGAGGGCATTACCAAGCAGACCACATGGTGGCCCCTGTACCTGTTCTCCAAGTATATGCGTGGCTGGACGATCAGCGCGCATCTCGAGAGCGCAACCTACGAGGGCGAAACCTCTCCCAAGTGGATCCGCGGTGTCAAGGAGACCCCGTGGTTGGACGTCAGCGCCGTTCTGGGCGAGGACGGCTACGTCAACGTTGCCGTGGTCAACATCCATGAGGAGAAGGCTATTGAAACCAAGGTTGATGGTGCCTTAGGAGAGGTCGCCGTGTTCACTGTCACTGGTGACAATGTCGCAGCGACTAACATGAAGGGCAAGGAAGAAGTTGCCGTGGTGGAGAGCACCTGGGACGGACAGGGTCCCTACGCATTCCCTAAGCACTCTCTTACCCTGCTGAGATGGAAGGCCTAGGTGTCTCTGGCAGACACCACCGTCATAATAGAAATGAACCAGATAGACTAGATAAATCCATTACATTTGTACCATCAAGATCCATCATCCACAGTCGTATATACATCATCACAGACAAAATCATCCCCTCAACCGAAGTTAACATCATGCACCGTGCCCTTATCATCCAAATGCACATTCAACCTGTCAACAAACCACATCAGCCCCGTATCTTTACCACTAGAGTGCACAAAAACCAAGATAAAAAAAAACAAACATACCGTTCAGGCCTATAATCCATAGTCATCATATCCCCCGGTTTAACAATGCGATGAGACTTGGGCAAATCCTTCTTTGCAAATGACTAGTACCAACAACCCACAAATTAGCCTGACGCCCTAAACCCTCACTCTCTAGAAAATATACTCAAGGGAAAAGAAAAACATACAGTAACATCACTCGTCCCTCCGTGATCGTCTTCCCGGCCAGCTTAGTGAGCCATTCGTTCTTATCGCCGTCGTTCACCTCGGGGATGACGAGAGGCATGGTGGAATGGGGTTTTCTGGTTTGGAATAGAGATAGTGAGAGTGGTTGTTGTCGGTTTGATAGTATGGGTAGTTTGGATGGTGGTCGAGAGGGAAATCGCATGAAATGATGGGAAAAGTGAGCGAGGTTGCCTGGAGCGGAGGGGGGTTTATCAACTTAATTTAATTTATACATCATCATCACGGGTCAACTGGCGATGATGTCATGGGAAGGCTTAGCAAGGTCCCTTTCTTTTTGGGGCTAGTACGTTACTCGGGTGGATTGGATCGGCCGGCCCGGTGGTATTGTGGTATGGGTCATTGTCATACGATTGATTACCATAGATGTCTATTTTGATGGGATAGACGACGTAGTACCAAACAGCTACCAACTGTTGTGCCAACGGATGAAGGGGTAGGCTATATAAGGAAACTCATTCATGTAGTTGGTTTAGTTATTCGCGGTCAATTCTTATTCTAGTTACCGGATACTAGCAACACCTTGGCACAAGCGTATGGCGACCAGATTTAGCAATCAATAGTAGGTCCAGTTGAGTATACCTCTAATATATTCTAGATGTCGAAGATAAGTCGCACTTAACCAAGAGAGCTAACTTGTCGCAGAGTCCATAGACTCATAATATATTCAGCAAGGAGATACATATGTTAAAAATACCCATTGCGAGCAGCGAGTAGTTTTGCATAGGTCTTCGATAACCATAATTCGCTAGCGTTGTGCCGAAAAGTAGCAATGCCAAAGATACTATACAAGAAATTAGCAGATTGACTATGCAGAGGGTAACAATGAGAATCTCGTACAACTCGGACGATATCCCAAGAAATATGTGATAAGGGACCAAAGCAAGAATGCAGAGGAGCCGTAAAGTGTCCCTATTGTAAGAAATGAGTACTAGTCTATACGATACTCTACACATTTCGCGTGAAAGCAAACTTACAGTTGCAGATGATACCAATATATGACTGCTCCCAGGCAACTTCTTTATCTTCACGGATACTGTTGAAAAGACAAAGCCCTATATCCACTCCCAATACCTTCTGGAGATATTCTAACGTTGCATCGTGAAGCTCAGAGCCCCGCCCTAATCGCCAGGAGCGGGCAGCCTCGTCGGCAAAGTTCTCCTCTGTTTTATGCTTGGATGTGAGGGTCTGTCTGATATAAGTCCGGACTTGTTCTGGGCCAGCGGATCGATCAGGAATTCGAGTCATTCCGACGAGAAAACATAGATTCTAAGTGGATTCGCGACATTCAAGATGATTTGCAGAGCCGAGGCTCTCATACTTTGAGATTCTCTGGATCGTGCATTTAGCGCAGGCCACGATACACTAGAGTAAAGATAGGTTTAGTGTAGGGATAATATTGATCCGAGATGTTTTATATCCAGAATTGCTTAGTGCCTCCAGCGATCTGAGCATCTGGCGCTTGGTTCTATCTCGCTAAGATGCCGCCGAGCTTCCCACTAGGGCTTTTATGAGGGACTAGTCTGACGATCTTCCAGTCGATGCTCTAACTTTCAATAGTAAATATTAGTGAATCTACAGGTTCCATAGTTGAAATGCCGATCCTGATTTCTTAGTAAAAAGATGCTTGTAGGATGTCTCCCTTTCAGTTAATAAATAGTGTGCTTTCCCAATTGCTCCATTTTACATCAATTTTTATCTCCTTGACGTCCAAGTTCACTATTCCTCCCGATTTAGAACAGCCCTATTATCCCTATACTTACCAAACTTACGTCAACATGAGGGTTCTCGCGTTATGCCTCGCTCTAGTTCCAGCCCTTGCTGCGCCCCTCAATGAGCCGGGGAGTAGTGATGGCATTAACGGCTATGGCAATGTGGGCAATAATGGTAACGGTCTACATGACAGTCACAATGGCGGCAATAATGGCAACAGTCAACATGGAAATGGCAGTGCCGGCAGCGCAGGCCCCGTTTGCAGTGGAGCGCTACTCAATAGCCAAGCACAGTGTTGTACGACTGGTATCTTAAACTTGGCCAACACAGACTGCAAGCCAGCGTGTAAGTAGACAAATACACTGCGGCTGCCATTTGGCAAACCTGCTTACCTCGACCTCAGCTCGATTGTATAGCAGCACCGATGATTTTAAGGCTGCTTGTGCTTCCGACGGCCGAAGCGCCCAATGCTGCTCTATCCCAGTTGTAAGTTACAAAATCCCACCTCATATTTGTTATTTGTTACCGTTGTGCTAAATGCATTCTTATGTCAGGCTGGCATGGCTTTACTGTGTAACCCTGTTGCTTGATCCAAATTGTCATAACGTGCTTCAAATGTTTGAAGGTCCACAGAATGGCGGAATAGCAGCACCAGGAACGGAGTCCCTTGATAGAATTGGGACTAATGGAGGGGTCATCGTGTTTACCTTGTTGTTTTCGCATGCAGCGTACTGTTCAAGATATATATTCTCCTATAATAGTCCTACGAGAGCTTAATTTCACTTGAAGACCTTTCTTTCAGGTTGAGAGTCGCTAAACATAGTTCCCTAATCCAAGGGCGTGAGGTGACATACAGGCTACGCCCCAGTTCCTCTATACGACAGCTTCAACCCTATCGATAGACTATCAAAGCCCCGTCTTTATCATCATGCAATCCCAGGGCGCTGAAGGGAAGGTACACTACGGGACGCTCTTGCCTCAAAGGAGGACATCACATTCGTGTCTCGATTATTCTTGAACTTTGATTATGTCCATGACGGTCATTCTGTCACTTTGCTGCTTCGAGTCCATTCGCTCTTTTTGTGCCTCTAAAGCCGTACTCTGTCGCTCAATGTATCGCTCCAGCTTCTTATAGATCCTTACTGAGATGCGACTTCTTCATTCTTATTACCATTTCGGGGTCGTTCGTTGGAGGCAACTTGCAGCGGCATCATCTACTCACGTCTGGTGAGAATACCAGTGGCAATCTTGAATTCTGCATTTTCGTCTCTTCGACTTCCACTTGGCCCGCGACAGCGAATTGGCTATCATGCCGTATACACAAATGGGATCTCAGTCGAGTTGGATGAAAGAATCACAAATTGCACCTATTGTTCAGGAAAGCATCGTTGCAAATGAGCGGATCAGGGAAGCGAGACACGCACTCAAGCATCAGGTACCCGACTACTATAAATTAGTAAAGCGCATACCAACCTTAACCACTATTGAGAAACCAACAAAAACCGTCAAGGTGCCTTCGACAAGAATCGAGTTCCTCAAACGTTCAGTAGAAGAATCTCCCAGGCCAACGACAACCCACAACAACTTAGTCCCACACTGGAGCTATGAAAAAAACTCCCTCGCGGTAGCATGCGTCTTCAGTGCCATCACCGTGCTAGGTATCATCTTCCTCGGCGTCGTCTCCGTCCGAAAGATCCGGAGAAGCTGGAAGCGCCACAAGCGCGAAAAGCAAGACTACGCCGCTTTCAAGCATCGAATCGACTTAAACAGAAGCAACGGAGATTCGAATGCCTGTTTGATACCCGAACACAAGTCGAGTCGCGAATCGATGATGTATAGCCGTGATAGCTCACCGTCGGGAGGTTACGTCGTCGAGCAAACAGGGGGATCGGTTACCCGAGTGTTTCGCGAAGGCAGTAATGTTTCGAGCCAGACGTTTGATTCTATCGGTGCTTCGCCGGAAAAAAGGAGTCCTCCACGCGAGAATAAGCGGGCTCCAGGAGGCCGGGCGGATTCGCGTACGCCCTCGGGGAAAGGACGTGCTGGTTCGATTCCGAGACCGATTGTCGTGGTGCCATCTCCACTAAGACACGTTTCCTCGCAGAAAGCCACACCTGTGATGCAGCCGACTGGCCCCAGCACACCTGATTCTGAGCAGTCCCCCGTGTCCCTGGCTTCTCCGCAGGATACCGAACTGGTGGGTAGAACTTCCAGTCGCAACTCATTGTTTCGGTTGCCTTCTATCAAGAAATCTATATCTCCTTTGTTCAGTCTTTGAGAGATCAACGTTGCTTCTTCTGGGTCAAAGTGATACTACACACCTGCACCCGTTGGGTTAACGAGCAGAGTACGACCCTTGGGCATGCTTTATCGATAAAAACTTGCTACGAGTATGTTAATCAAACCAGATCACTTATTGTATGCCGTTCACTCTTTTGGTTTATGTTTATGCGTGGATTATTGGTTGGTATGTGTGGCCTTGTGAGCTGGTTTCGTTCCTTGCTTTTTTCTCTGCTCGGGTTCTTAGGCTCTAGAGCCAATATATGCTCCCCCAAAAAGGGCTTTCAATCCTACAGGGCTATTCGTCTTATTTGCAGTGGTAGAGTACCCCCTGAGCCTGTAGAACAACTCCTATCCTGAGACATACCATCCTGTGAACCAGTACTGTAGGTATTTCTCACTACCATATCTCCAGCTGCTATCCTATGATAGGCAAAGCAGCACAGAGCGAACAAGAACCAGAATCTTACTCTTAGCTACCTTATCCCTTTGAGTATTCACTGCAAAGAGTAAGCATTCTATATGTAGATTAGTATTCTTCCTGATGATATCTGAAAGATTCCCAGTTACCTTAAGCATGCCTGACCCCATACTTTCTGTCATCCCAACATCATACATAGTACATCAACATCCACATTCGGAACCCAGAAGACATACTTCTGCTACCACTCACCATCTGTATGACTCCATGTATCAACATGTATACCTCGCTACATGATCTAGATCTGATACTCACACTTCCCCAGGCATAAAGTCGGGATATCATCGCTACCACAATACAATTATTACTTGATAATATGTATAGTCAGCTCGAATACCACGGTTTTGTAATGACAGACAGAGGGTATGGTATGTCCAAGATCAACCACCTACATATCTAGACACTTCAATAGCTAGTCTCTAACAGGCTAATAGAATCTTGATCGATTGATTGACTGGTATCTCCAAGTCGAGAAGGCCACTGTAGCAGGTCTTGGTAGAAGTTAGTAATGGGGGTATTATAGTTGTTCTATACTTACCGTGGTTTGGGGCATGGTTTCTACGTGGAAGGTCACTTGGTATACGTAGTGGTTGAGTGTATGGACTAGAGGAAGGTTGTGTTTATTTTGTATAGTGATAACCACTTGATTGTAACTTGGTATATCTTGTTTAGGAAGATGTATCTGTGCATCAAGGGTTGTGTGGATGTATATAACTATAGTAGTGTTGGTGCTTTATTCGGAATTCCTTGGCTTCCATGCAGGTCAGGACTTGTGTTCGTCAGATACTTGTTTACATCGGGCTAAAAGGCCTGGTTCAAGTTGTGGAGCTTGATATTTACTCCAGATACAATGGTTACTAGCAGTGGGAAAGATATCTAGACGCAAATCATGTACTTCTATCAACATGTTCACAGACTATAGTACCACAGAAGCTATTTTGACAGTAGGGAGCGGCACTGTCTCCTCCTTGGGCAGGATCAGACAGGACCGTCGTGCCTCCTCTTGTAGGGCATACTCTCGCAGAAACTCGGGGTCGGTCAGCCCAAGTGCCTTGAGAATGACCTGTTCTGTGTCCTGCACCACCGATAACATATAAAAATGAGCCGACTTGTGCAGGCCACACCAATCTTCCCAGTTTGCGACCGTGACTCCGTCGAGACGGATGTTGTATCTTACTTTACCTTTGGAGAAACGTCCCCGAGCCTTGCTGAATCTGTACCGTCTATAGTCCATATCCTCAAGGCTCGGCAACAGTGGGCCACTGGGTCTCGCGTGGACTACACAAAGAATTGCAGCGGTCAAGAGATAGTCATTTCGGCTCATCGTCTCATAAGCCGTCGACAAAACGCGAGCGTAGGGCGGCATGATGAACTTGAAGTCACAAATCGATGCCATGTCGATTTCTTGGTAGAGAACATGGACAATAGTGTCAAGGTAGCTCCCAGTCCAGTTCCGGCTGAGGTGCTTAAAGAATTCATAACATAAATGTGGCCTGAGCAAAGGGTCTAGTATTGGCAGATAGCACCAGGGTGTGTGCTTTGAACCCTGATTGCAATGGCCGACATAAATGATTTGGCCGGGGTTGTATCGGTAGAGTCGCATCTCACTGAAGATCCACGGGCGGTAGAGGGTCTTTTTGAAAGCCTCGTCGACTTTTTCATAAGCAGCGATCACAGTGATAGTCTTGTACAGTGTCGAAAAAGCCAGAACTTTTTCTATCAGGGCATCGCCGTCTAGGGACTGATCGATGGAGATCTGATCAATGAATAAGTACTTGATGGACATAGTCTTGGCAAGATGTACTGCGCTAGCAATATTTCGAGAACTGTGAATATCGCCATCCCAGCGCCACGATAGGATGGCCATGTGCGACATATTCTCGGTGGTAATCTTCACCAGTTGCACCGGCACTGGTTTTGTTGCTCTTCCCAGCTGCTCACCGTGTACGATGGACTCTTCATCAATCTCGTCGACCACCAGTGCCATAAATTCAGAAGAGGGCTGATTAGCAAAGTCATTTTCAGGGGGCGTGGGGACTTCTGATGTGATTGTCGCGGTTGTGTGTTGTAAAGATTCAGCTGAGTTATTGGGGTCGCTAGCTGGGTACAGCCACTTGACATTTCTAGGCGTCAGCGGCGTGAACATAGAGGTGGAGGTAGCTACCTGCCCTCACCTTGACTTTTGAAGTGACGCGGAAGTCTATATTACTTCTGTCCATAGAACCCTTCATTGTGTCACTGCAGCCAATATTCGCCATGGTTGTGGTCGATATTGTGACATACTGGATTCAAGAAAAGACATGAGCCTGGTCAGAGGCTTAGCGCGATCGACAAGGAGGAAGCTCAGCCTGGCTGCGCCCTCGTTATTTGATTGGACATTTTGGAGGTGGTCATAGAAAGCCTGCAAACAGAAGATATCTCATACAGTTCCTCATATCATCATTAAAAACGCCTATCCTCAGTACAGGAGAAGAGCTAGAAGAATGGATAGACAACACCTCGCAATAAACGCAAATGATAAGAACATGCCCCTAATTCTACAACGAAGCGAACAGTCGAAGACAAACAAAAGTCTATTAATTATGCAGCACGATCATCAGACTGACGCACACTCCTCAGACACCGCTCAAGTCTCTTTCCTCGCTCCTTCTCACGGACAAGAGTGGCCTTTGCGAAAGCGCGGATCGCGTCTCGACCGACTTTCTCTCTCCAGGTTGTCCAGCCAGCTAGTTCACTAACGACCACATCTTTGTTCCAGGTGATCTCGCGGGAAAGGCGGGCGATCTGGGTTTCGGATTCTTGGATCTTGTTCTCTAGTTCGCGGACGGACTTTTGGCGGGACTCTTCAAGACCGGGGAAGTTGAGGTTGAATTTTCTAGGCAGGGACGAAGAAACCAGGGAGGACCGGGAGCGGGAGAGGGAGCGTGAAGTAGATGTGAGGGTGGATATTACGTTGATGGGGCGGGAGAGGGAGTCTAGAATGGCGGATGTGGTGTTGTCAATGGAGGTGACGGTGTTGAGGAACTGGAGGAGGGGAGAGGAGTCGGATGAGGAGGTCGAGAGGTAAGAGGCATAGCGGCAAAATGCATCGACGTGGGACTGGGGAAGAGCGTTGGTAGGTTCCTTAAGGGTTGAGATGGCGGAGGAACATAGGCCCAGTGCATCGGCTATGTCGGAGGCGGAGTTCTGGAAAGCGTAGCCACGACGGATCAGACTGCGCGTGTTGGCATGAACGGCGCGAACCATGTCTTGTGCGTGTGTGACGAATTGCTCCGTCTCGCGCATACCCTCCTGGGTGACGGGCTCGTAGTCGTCTGCGATTGACTCGTAGAGAACTTGCGCTTTGCGGCGAGAGCGATCTGCCATCATCTCCGGCTGGAGTTCTGGAACGAGGAAGAACTCCCAGAGCATTTCGTGGGTTGAGAAGGTTGGGTGAGAGAGTAAAATCTTGAGAAACCTATCTAGTTTTGCCTGCATGTCGTGAAGAACCGAGCGAGATGGCTTCGAGTGAATCTGGAAGGGAGAGCGGAAATCGGAGAGCAAGGGCATGTATGAGGCGGGGTGCTCAATAGAAAGCCATTTGGCGAGATTTTCAAAGTCAGTAAATGTACGCTTACATGTTGTGACAGTGTAGGTGGTGGTCGGTGCCAGTCGGGATTCTGCAGAGTTCGGTGGAGGGTTGGGGGCCCCGGACTTGAGAACAAAGCGTACAGTTGCATCTTCCACGAAGAATGAACGGACTACAGTGGTGACCCGACCGGAGGGGTCGTCCGTGACTGCAGGTGGATTGGAGATGAGGATGAGATCATCGATGCGGTTTCGCACTTCATCATCCTTCGCCAGTTCAACAGCCGTAAGTCCGCGGGCCTCTTTAAGATGCACATCCACCCTAGGGTCCATGAAAAGAATCCGAACTTGGTCGATGCGGCCATATTTGCTGGCCATCATCAAAGGGGTGAACCTCTTGTCATTCGTCGCATTTGGATCACAGTCGCATTCTTGCAGGATCCTAATGGTAATGTCAGGGTCGCTGACGATATGTAGCAAGGTATTCCCTTTCGCGTCAATATGATCGTCCAAACGTAATGGTCGGCCATCGCCTTGAGATTTCTGAGCAGCCGTCAACGCCTCCTTAACCATCGAGCTGTAGTCAGGGTGGTCGTAAGATCTACATAGAGCAAATAGCGGCGTCTGTCCATGCTTATCACGTTGGCGCCATGGAAGCAATGTTTCCAGCTTACGCATCACCGAAGGGGTGCTGAAGAGATAATGAGCGACAGTACGTCCATGAATATCCGACTTCCTCAAGTAGGAGACGATCGTTTGCTCGTCTGTTGTGTTGAAGAGGTAGTCGAGTATAATGTCAACCATCTCAGGGTGCGCGAGTTGGACAGCTGCATTTAGCAACGTTGTCCCATCCGTATTTGTATCGTCAAGAATGTCTTCCAAGGGATAGTACTCCTCCAGAGTAAGCAGATAGTTCAGGGCTTCTGGTTGACGATTCTCGACTGCCATCATGGGAATCGAATGACCTGCGGGATCCTGGGTCTTGGTCAACGTCTCAATAGAGCTGTCTCCTTCGATCGTACTCGTCATGGACCCCATCGTAGTCGTACGAGAAGCGAACGAAATAGCTGAGGACTCAGATAGACTGCGGACATCCATAGATACCTTCTTCTTGATAGGGCGCCGGATTGCCTCCGGTGGAGAGCTGCTTGCCCATGTCTGAAAAGGGAATACGTGTGCTAAAGGTGGTGTATCCGATGGGGTATCATGGACCGCTAGTTCACTATTGCTTTCGTTGCGCCCACCAAGGATGGGCAGGGACAATGAGAGTCGAGTATATTCATCGTTCTCGTCGGTTCTAAATGAAAATCGACTCCCTTCAGGCTCACACGGTATATCATCTATCGATTCTTGACTACCGTCTGGTTCCAGGATAGCCCTCATATCAGCAATTCGTCCACTTTTGGTTGCATTCCATAGGCGCTTGTTCCGAATGCTCGACCTTCGAAGGCCTGCTGAATCAGTCACAAGGTACGTGAGAACTGCTTCAAAGGTACTCAGAGCGTAGCCCATTTCTCCGCTGTCGACGTCGTCAACATAGATGAAGTGCTGCATATACAACAGTCGTGCTTGTAAATGCTTGGTCTGAGATCTAATGACCACGACAAGCAGCAATGAGACCAAAACATCAGCGTTCACTGTTACAGGTGCATTCCGCTTCTCAGATGCTTGTGGGTCGGCTTTATCATAATTGCCAGGATACGACAGAATCTTTACTGTTTCCAGCAAGATGCTCAGCATATCATGGGGACATTTTGCATCCAGCATTTTGCGAAACTCCTCCACTGCTCTACCAAGGCGCTTCAGTAATTCCCGCTTGCCTTCTCGGCCACCCTCCACGACTATGCCCACCTGCGAAACGTCTATACTCTCCATCTGGCGGATCCTAGTATCCAACTCAGTATCCTCGGGCTGGCGGAAACTACATAGACGGGGGAACAGAAGAGATTCGTGCACCTGCTCCGCGACGTAGCGTTCGATCAATCTCTCGACGAGAGGTCCAGTCAGGTCAGTCGTGGCACCGAGAAAAGACAATTGCTGTTTATCTACTAATCGAAAGAGGTCAATGGCTGCGGTGACCGCTGTCTCTAGGCTGCGACGCATGAGATCCTCATCATCTTCAAAATACTCTTCCGAGTTGAATGGCAGCCCATCTTTGAAGCGTGACGATGAACTGCGCACGGAAGCTGTCTCGTCGATAGGTGCATCATCGCGGTCACGTTTCCAATCAAAATCTTCGGACAGTACAGGTGAGCGTGATGGAGGGGGAGGTAACGGTTTGCCTAATTCTTTTCCAAATTCCCGGAATAATCTCTCTAACCCAGGTTGCATCTGCCTTGCGATCATTGGAAAATGTGACAATAGTTCTGCAAAGGTCTTGATCTCCTTCTTTGCGGGCGAGGAGACCGGCTCCCCAGACTTGGCACTGTTGCCTGAAATACTCCTCTTTGGCAGTGTCCCTGGCACCACAGCAGAAATGATCTTGCCGGGTTCGAACGAGCCGATCAATGGTCGGGAGATGTAGTAGATAAGCCATGGTTGGGACCCATTGCTTGGTGTGTAATAGAGGGCGTCAGACAGCAGCTGGGCTTGGGTTAAAGACTTGAACCCTAGAAATGTGGTTTAGCACATGCGAAGAATTAAACAATATTTTCCCTTTCCCACCTTTATTGCTGTAAACTGAATTCTCTTTTATGATCACAGTGCGGCCATTCACGGTAGTCACCTGCTTTGCCTTCCCCCTACTGTCGCGGACATTCGTGTCATCCTTTGTTCCGGTGGTTCCATTTGTGACGGGAATTCGGAGCGCATGGCTGCCTAGAAACTCTTCGGAGACGACGAGATCGGAATAGTAAAGAGACGACTCGCGATCGCGGGAGCCGATGAGCGATTCGGTCACAGGAACGAGGAGAACCTAGAGAATGATGTTAGAGCCTGTCACTGGAGTATAGCCCCGCATAGCTCCGCTGAACGTACATGGTTCTCCGTTGGTATACACTGCCCCGGAACAGTGCTTCGGAAGAAGGCACGCAGGAAAGGATTTAGAGGGTGCATCCAAACGGTCTTGGACGACGTCCCAGTGAAAGAGCTCCGGACTTCATCAAGTCGCTGTGTTTCAATTCAAGAGGGGATTTACGCTGCTCGATCGCCACAGGGGAGGAGCAGCTCCGGCGCATGTGCTTGCGGGGGAGATCTGGACAGAAACTCAACGTAATGGGAAATGGCGTACTCAAAGCTAAACACACGAGAGATAAAAAACAAAAGATGCCGCAAAGAATGTAAATCCCGGGGAAATCAATGGTCCAGGGCAAGGAGAAGCAGCGTTTCAATTACAACAGCTTTCGCGGAGGCCGCAAGAGCTCCTCGCGCTATACCGCATTAGGCAATCTAACTTCTTGACGGATTGGAATCTAGATAACGTGATGGCATGGCATAGAACGACATATAGCAAGTAAACTATTGAATTACAAGATATGGGATAAATATGAAGATCTCGCGTAATTGAAAATATCCCGTGGATTCCCGGTACCAAATTGGCTAATATACAGATATAAGTGACAGAACGAACCATTTCAGGAGAGCTTCTTCTCTTTCCCTCCAATAAATCCAAATACAATGCTGGGCTGTGAGTCGTTTATCAAAGCTACAAACATTTCGCATGGCATGTAGCATTTTCCGCCTCCACTCAGGATATATATGGATCGAAAATGGCCTCACGACATTGCTCCTTCAACCACAGCATTCCCAGACGGATGTACGACCAGAGAGGATCACCCCGAAACCCAAGATATGAAAGAGTCTAACCCAGCCTGCGCTCCTTCCTGCTTCTGGTACCACCAAACTTTATACGAGTCGAGTCCGTTACGCGACTGACGAGCCCACGAACGTTCTTACCCTCGTTACCCAGCAGAACCTTGGTGAAGGCCTCACGACCAAGTCCAAACCCGCGAAATACGACCTCTAAACGATTGATATCAAGAAGATAGCCCCGTTCCTGCATCTGACCGAACACATGGGACGTCAATTGGTATGCCGGGTCGTATCCCGAACGGTGCCCTTTGCGGAAACCGAGATGGCCGCAGCTCATTGATAACAGCGGGTTGCCATTAGGACGTGTCAACGTCAAAATGGTGTTGTGCTTATGTGAGAAGACGTGTAGGTGATGCGGAGGAGCACGGTCGGCGTAGGGTTGCTTAATCATTTCGGCCTCCAGGCTCTCTGCCATTCTGGAATAATCACGGCTCACATTCTGATTTGTGCGAGTCCTCTCTCCCTGCATCATCTTGGTGATCGCGGAGAGGGCAGAGTTCTCGTCAGTGGCTGCCTCGGGCTTCGCATTCAGAATCTGCCTCTCAATTTGCCGGTTCTTGCCTTTAGCATCCGACGCGGATGTTGCATGGGTTGAGGAGAACGGTCTGATGAGCCGGATCGAAGAGGTACGAAGTTGGCATTGCCGACCAACTGAAGGCAATGCCTTCAACAGGGAACTCGCAAACGTGGTGTTCATCTTTTGCTAGGGAGGCAGAAATGCCGGGGATATGCGGCGAAGGTAGTCGGAACGAGCGTGGCGGATGAGACCGACCAACGCAAGGAAAACAGGAGGGTGATAACACAGCTATGTCCTGCTAACGAAGGCAATTGGGCAATCCTAAGTAAATAGGTCGATCTGGTCGCAAAGTACCTCGGGCGGTTGGGATCGTGAACGGCGCAACGGTGGTTCGGGACAGAAGGCGGCGGAAAAGGGCCCGAATTTTCGAGTCTTGGCATTTGCATCTCAACTTTTTCTTTCTCCCTCTCCATCTCTCCATTGACTCCGCAGCCGAAATCGCTTCTTCCTCGCCTCCACATCCGACTCCTCAATTCCCCCTTCACCCTCGGGGCGTTGCTGACCTCATACTCTTCTGACTCCTCCTTTTCATCCTCTAGCATCTATTCATACCATACATAGCATGATTTCGGCTACTAGAATGTCGGCCACCGCGCGGGCGGCCACCTTGCGGTCTCAAGTACCGAGTTTGAGAACAGCTGCTTCTCAACGGTCATCCATCCACTCTTACTCGACATCGCCTACAGCCAGAATCTCCCTTTCCTCCAATACTGAACGCGCAAACCGTCCTCTCTCCCAAATCCTTTCCCCGTACGCTGCTCTTCCTCTCACGCGATCTTTCCATGTCAGCACTTCCCGCTGGCAACAACAAGAACAGAAGAAAGAGAAGCAATCCGAGGAAGCTAAGGAGGAAAATGACGAAGGCAAGTCTAAGGAGGAGAAGGATGAAGGCAAGTCTGAGGAGGAAAAGAAGAATGCGCCTCCTCCCCCTCCTCACGGAGACAAGACTCCCTGGCAGGTCTTCAGAGAGACTCTGCAGTCAGAGCTCAAGGCCTCCAAGGAGTGGAACGAGTCCACTAAGGCTCTTGCATCTTCGGCACACCAGTCACAGAGAATGAAAATATTAAGAAGGCTCGTGCCGCCTATGAAGCCGCCCATGGAGCGGCGGCGACTAAAACCGGAGCTGCCTTGAAGACCACCGGTCAAGCCCTCGGCAAAGGAGCTTCCTGGACA
This sequence comes from Aspergillus nomiae NRRL 13137, assembly GCF_001204775.2. Lineage (NCBI taxonomy): Eukaryota > Fungi > Ascomycota > Eurotiomycetes > Eurotiales > Aspergillaceae > Aspergillus > Aspergillus nomiae. Next base: position 44,456 of record NW_015378274.1, read on the forward strand.
TGGAATACTCCCGTCGTTAAGGGTATCCGAAAGGGTGTTAACGCGACCGGCTCTGGAATCGAGAAGGTGACGCGGCCCGTGAGAGAGACGGAGGCCTACAAGAACGTCAAGGAGGCCATTGACGATGGCAGTAGCTCCCGCTATGGTGGTTATATTGAGAAGGAGGAGCGCCGCAAGCTGAGGAAGCAGCGTGAAGAGTTGGAATTGAAGTCTGGTAAGCGGGTCGAACCCATGGTTGAAGATCCAAAGTAAGTCGTTCTCCCCAGATGGCATCGGTCGTTCTGTTGCTAACCATGCGCTCCCTCCTAGTGCCGGTACCAACGTCACACTTCATAAGGACTCTGCCTGGAAGGAGTCATGGCGCGACTTCAAGGACTCCAACCCTATGATGCAGAAACTATTTGCTTTCAAGGAAACCTATAACGAGTCTGAGAATCCGTTGATCAGCACCGCCCGCAGCATTTCCGACCGCGTAGCTGGATTCTTTGCCGAAAATGAAACTGCCCAGGTCATTAAGAAGTTCCGTGAAATGGATCCTAACTTCCAGATGGAGGAATTCTTGCGGGAGATGCGTGAATATATCCTTCCTGAGGTTTTGGACGCGTACGTGAAGGGAGACGTTGAGACCCTCAAGCTTTGGCTCTCCGACGCTCAGTTCAGCGTCTACGCTGCCCTCGCCAAGCAGTATACAACTGCCGGCCTCAAATCCGATGGTCGTATTCTCGATGTCCGTGGCGTTGAAGTCATGAACGCCCGTATGTTGGACCCTGGTGATATTCCTGTGTTCGTGGTGACTTGCCGTTCACAAGAAGTACATGTGTACAAGAACGTGAAGACCGGCGAGCTTGCCGCTGGTATGGAGGATAAGGTCCAGCTGGTCACTTACGCCATTGGTCTCACAAGGATACCTGAAGATGTTAACAACCCGGAGACCCGCGGTTGGAGACTGATCGAGTTGCAGAAGGCTGCTCGTGACTACATCTAAACGGCCCCGAACAGATTCCTCCCTTCAGCGTATCCATTCTTCCTCATTCGACGATCATATTATAACCGACCAACCATGTCTTGATTATCGGCGATTTTTGATGAATCACCTCCCCAATATTTCTCTTCTCCATTGTTTTGATATCATCCGACTGTACAATATGAACTTTCCAAAACTCATAGAGCCAGGTGGAACCAGTGCTTCATGTTATGTGTGATAGTAGCCATTGCTAATTTTTCTGGATGTTCTTGCTTTCTTCCATTTCTCTCTTTATATCCATTTCCCCGACTGCTGCCTCTGTGGTTTCGACTTCGGTACACACGACTGGATGGCGATATCTGAGCGCACGGTAACAGTGTCATTTCCATACATAAGTTGGTTTAATGGTCTGCCTGGCGTATTCGGCGTTTCTGCTATTGACTACAAGATCAACGCTCCACTCTCCTCATCACTTGCATCTGGATATGTCCAGCTTGTTTGCCAATATATATTTTAGTCCTATAGCAACGAGAAGTCTTAACTTTTTTTGAATTTTTCCCCTACCTTACTCAAGAGACTCATTCACTATAAAAAAAATCTACCCATGTAAAATCGCCTGGAATTTCAAAGGGAACTGAATGTGGTTACCGCTTTGGCATAATCGTGGGCGTAACTATATATTTATGATTATTCCGTAACATAAGAACCAAGTTTTCCAAGATATACATAGCCAAGGTTAAGTAAAAATATATAATATGAATGATTCCTTTAAAGCAAACGAGATACCCGGACTTTAATAAACATCAGAGCAGTTTCTTATTCATTGGCCACGTCCGGCACCACCTGCACCACCACCGGCACCACCACCGCCCATCAGATTCCGAGCCCTGCACAAGTTAATTAGCTTCAAAGCCACATCATTATTTCCACAGATGTAGGACTTACATATCAGCGATGCTAGGGTCACTCATCAAACTCGACATATCTGGCATTCCACCGCCACTGCCGAAGTTTTCTGCCATCTGCCTCAACTGAGGGTTGCTCATGAGGTTGTTGAGCATGTCCGGGTTGCTCATCAGATTCTGGGCCATGCTGGAGAACATAGGGTTACTCATGAGGGAGCCAAGGTCGGGCATGCCGCCACCACGACCGCCGCCACCGCCCATCAAGCCAGCGAGGGAAGAGAGATCTGGCATACCGCCGGCACCACGGCTTGCTCCGGCAGCATCGTCAACAGCATCAGCAGGAGGTTCGGCACCGCGAGTAGATTCTGCAATCTTCCTCTTGGAGGTCTCCAAGCCTCTCTTCATGGCCTCGCTGCCACCATTACCTTCAGCTTCGATACCCTTCTCATAGGCCTCCTTGGCGCCGTGGAAATCAGCCAGGTCAAAGCGAGCAAGACCCAGGCGGCTCCATGCCTTAGAATACTTGGGGTCGACGGCTGTGGCGAGCTCGGCATCCTCGGCTGCCTTCTCGTGTTGACCGGAGGCGGAATAGGCAGCAGCACGGTTGGAGAGGTAGATAGGGTTGGAGGGGGCAATCGCCAAAGCCTTCGTGTAGAGATCGATAGCGGAGTTGTAGTCCTTGCGCGCCATGGCAGCGTTACCCTCCGACTTAAGCTTATCAGACTCAGCGGTAGGGGCACCGGTCTGGGGCTTCTGGCTCGAGCTGGCCTGCGCACCGGCACCAGCAGAGTCACCCTTATTGCGGAGCTTCTCGTAGACACTGTAGATGCTTGCAAGAGACTGACCGCCGACAGCTTCCTTCACAGCAGCCTCATCGGAAGGGTCAACCTTGAAGGTATCCGCTATGCACGACTGAGCGATCTCGATCGATTCTGCGTCATCAGCAGTAAGGGTTCCATCCTTCAAGCTGGAGCCCAGAAAGTCGATGATTGCGAGCGCCAGGCGCTTCTTGGACTCGGTAGGAGCCTAGAGATGGAGCAAATTAGCACGGACATCAGAACAAAAGATGCGCAACAGAGGACTCATGCCATGATATGAAAATTAGCCGGGATATCGCGGTAAAAGGGCTTCGCCTGTCGGAAGAAAGATCACCGTCGCGGGGGATTTTGGATGCGGGGACTAAAGCAGTAACTGTACTGTTTGGCACGTTTGCCTGCAAGCTCCCGTGCACGTGATAGCCGTTGCTGCCGTCACCCTCAACGTTCGGTATACACTTGCGTTTGTATGTCGCAGTCGGAAATAGTATTAGATGATTATGGTCGGTTATCCTCGGATTGACTCTGTCCCGAGTCCGACAGAATAACTCTTCTACGTCCGACGAAGATGACTCAATGTCAGCTCGCTCTTCACGACTTTCTCACCTGTGACGAGCCATGTACTGGCCCAATGGAGTACCTCGGGTCTATGCGGTCAACGGCCCTGCGATCCCCTTCGTGCCGTCCGACGATACTGAAGAATTAGATTTGGAGCGCTCTGTGGAACAGAGGCTATCGCTAAATGACAATGGACCCAAGGAACCGTCCAGGGAGGAGGTGGCCTGGGCTGACGAGGCCATTGACGGCCTCTGCGTCTCTCGGAGTGGTCATATGTTTGCGACTATGACGGCTACTTCAATAGCCGTGTGGCAGACAAAAGTATGTCTCGGTTGAGTTATATCTACTTCGACGTGTACATGTGTTGACTGGTCCCTAGCCGACCGCTGTTGTCGCCGCTGTCGCCCGATCCGCCTCGTCACTTAGCACTTATGGTCCGAATGTAGCTTTGCTGATGCACCCCGACTCGACGATAATTGTTGTTCAGACGCTGAACGGATACCTTCTCACGTATACAGTTGCTACCGATCCACATGGTCATGTCTATCAGCAGCATTTCGATCATTCCACCCAAACCCGCCGGCAGCAGCTTGCCCGCGAGGAAGATGCGAATGGCGTCCGGGATGCCAGTATTCGCTTTAGGATGGCTATTAAGATAGAATCTGGAATTGTGAAGGCTCTGGCACTGGACAACGAGCTTGTGGTTGCTACCGTGAAACCTGCGGCAATTCAATGCATTCGATGGATGCCTGATGCGCACGGCGCTCAGACAACCTCGGAATTGCTAAGCCGCATATTGGGCGTGTCTAAGCGGACTTCTATTACCGAGATGGTGTACGATCGTGCTATCAACCTCTTGGTGTGGGTTACGAATGAAGGACAAGCGTACGCAGTTCAACGCGTACCTGAGGGCTCGCGTGATCCTGAGAACCCAAAGAAGCTCTTCAACGGCCACTGTTTCCACAGTCCGAAGAACGACGGCGAGAAAGCGCTCAGGGTTGCCGTCAATGCTCGATTCTCACTGCTTACTGTCAACTGCGCCAACGGTGACATCTTCGTGTATACCGCTAAAGACTACCTTGGAAATGTCCCACTATCTCATAAACTGCAACTCCCAGCATCGCCTCACACAACAGGAAATTTAAACTTCATGTCCTATTCACCGGATGGCTACTGTCTCTTCGCGGGCTACGAACGTGGTTGGACAACATGGAGCGTGTTTGGCAAGCCGGGAGGGAATAGTTTTTCGACGGACAGGTCTCTTGCCGGGACCAATGCCGAGGATTGGCTAACAGGGGTCTCATATGGATGCTGGATAGGTGGAGGCTCAGATATTATTTTGACCGCACAGAATGATCGTCGCCTATGGATTTTGGAGACGGCACGGAGCGCTTTGACGGGCTGCTTTTCATCCGCAAATCTGGCTAGAGGCTTACTACAGACTGGAACCGAGATCATTCTGTATCGAGGGCACGACTTACCCGACCTTATGACTATCTCGGGCAAGGACTCCCTCTGGCATCATGCGCAATATCCCCCGACCTACCTCCAATCGCAGTGGCCAATTCGTTCCAGTGTAGTCTCCCAGGATGGGAGATATGTGGCAATCGCAGGCAGACGAGGCTTAGCACACTACAGTGTCAACAGCGGACGCTGGAAAGTCTTTGAGGACTCTAAAATAGAGAACTCGTTTGCGGTCCGGGGTGGTATGTGCTGGTACGGACATATCTTGATAGCCGCCATTGAAAGCGATGGGTCATACGAGGTGCGTGCCGTATCTTTTCAAGAATGTGCTGGGGAAACTAACTTGTATAGCTGCGTTTATACTCCCGAGAGCTACCCCTGAATAATCAATCGATCTTGCATATTGAATATCTCCCTTCACCCGTGGTCTTCATCGGCCCGTCGGGTGAGGACTCCATTCTCGTTTACACCTATGATAACATCCTATATCATTTCATCATTAATTCCATGCACGCTCGAATCACACTTGTTCCAGTCGGCCAAATTGCGTTTAACGGCATTGTGCGAGCGCCCACCCGAGTCCGGGCGATCAGTTGGGTCTTGCCGGAGGATCAAATGCGTAAGTGTGTCTATTTCATGTTGGCATGTGGCGCGTCTGACAGCAGCAGGTGATGGCGACCCATCTCAAGATGTGAAAGTAGCATCTGTTCTTCTTTTGGTTGATGGCAATTTGGTTTTGCTACAGCCGTCCCAATCGCCCACCGGGGACTTGAAGTATGACATGCGGGTGATATCGCATGATGTCGAGTACTACATTCTGATGCGTGACCAATTGTCATTCAACTTTGCTCCGCCGATGGATGAGTCTCGTCCAGCCAGCCCATCCGCCGAAATGGTTTTGAATATGCATCATCATAACCTATCATTGAGAGACTCCCTCTGGACCTTTTGTGGCAAAGACCTCCTTGCCTGGGGGGATGTGCAAGATGTCCTGCGACGAGAAGACGTCCCGAAAGCGATCGAGATACCCCTAGACTTTTATCCTCTATCTGTTTTGTTGAACAAGGGCATTGCGTTGGGAGTCGAGTCAGAAATGACCCAACGACGCGATACCACATTTGCCGTGTTGAAGTTTGCCATTCGAGTAAGTCAAACCAGCCTTTGCAATAGCCCCTTAACTAACGATAAAGACACACCTCTTCCTTCCATACTTCTTGCAGTACTGCTTAGTTCATGGAGATATGCCAGCTGCGCTGTCACTGTGTCAACATTTCTCCCATCTTTCATACTTCCCGCACGCCCTTGAAATCCTCCTTCACCACGTTTTGGACGATGAAGTCGACAATGCAAGTCGAGATAGCAAAGTAGAGGACCCTTCGCAGAAGCATGATCCTCTACTTCCGTCGGTCATCTCCTTCCTTCAAGCCTCGCTTCCGGCGCGGGTGTATTTGGACATTGTTGTTCAATGCACGCGGAAGACCGAACTCCGCTCATGGCGCACTCTCTTCGCCTATCTCCCACCCCCAAGAGACCTGTTTGAGCAGGCTCTCAGGCTCGACTCTCTTAAGACAGCCGTCGGCTACCTTCTAGTGCTGCAGGCGTTTGAAGACGACGATGGCTACGAGGCACCCATTGAAGACTACGTCGTTCGACTGCTCGTGCTGGCCTCACAAAAGGGCGACTGGGAGCTCTGCGCCGAGCTGGCGCGGTTCCTCATTGCGCTCGACGGGTCTGGCGAGATGCTCCGGCGGGCTATTGACCGGACGGGCCTCCGAAACGGGGGCCTCCCAGGCGCCGGCTTAAATGGATCCGGAACGAGTGTCAAGGGCCTCGGCCTCGCCATCACACCATCCTGGTCGTCATTATCCGGCGCATCATCCATCTCGCCCCGCCAAAGCATTTCTCGCCAGGGAAGCAACCCATCCCGGACGCCCGACAGAATGGACAGCGTCGACGAAGTTTCCTAACCCATCTGTACATAACATGTCATACATAGCCATAGCCATAGCATAAGTGAATTGAATCGATTAAATGCAATTGCCATTGATAACCTTACAATAAATACATATATCTATGAACGATCATCACTTCATTCCATGCATAGGTATAAATCACTCCCATACCATACCCAAACAACACCTCTCCCCAACCCAACCCAACAATAACAAAACAAAAAGAAAAGAAACGAAAAGAAAAAAACCTAATCAAGACTCATCCTCCACAACCCATCCCCCAAATAATGTCCATCCTCCATAACAACCCCCTTCCCCTTACTCTTCATCTCCTCGGTGCCCACCTTCAACGTGCCCACAAGACACGCCGTCTCCTTCCCCTCCGCCAGCACAGCAACCACCTGGCCCGCCTCCAACGCATGCTCCTTCTCCGGTAGCCGGCCCCCGGGACTCGTCAGCCCGGGCGCCATCAGCGTCGCCCCGGACAGCACGAACCGGATCGCGCCGCGGTCGATCTGCACCGTCGGCAGCGCCGTCGGGTACTGGTGCAGCAGCTTCAGGTGCGGGATCGGGGGGCCGTCTTGCGGTTGGTAGAAGAGGGGTGTGGAGTCGATGGTGTAGAGGGTGCACTTTTCGGGGCTGTTTCGTTTACCTTGTTAGTATGGGTTTGGTGGGGGGAGTGGTGTGGTGTATGTGAGGGGTTGGTTTTATCTATCTATCTATCTATCTATTCCATGTAGATAGATGTGATAATGGCATGACATGTGATTGATATCTCTTTTGTATCGAGGGCGTCATAAGGTATGGACCACGGAAGATAGGAATAAAGGAAGATAGGAAAGGAAAGGAGCGGTACAGTTTCACAGCATCGAGCTGAGCTTTCTTCGGCAGGATGTCATCAATGTAAGGTTCGAAGCCCGGGTATGCTTCTACGAAGCGCTGGCGGAGGCCGCGCTGCACGCTGGATTTCACTTTTGAGCGGTTGCTCGTTGGGATCCTATAATGTTTTAAACATTCATTAATCAGTAGGTGTTTCTTTTTAAGGTAATTTGTTTGTGGTTTCTGGGGCGGGTTTGTTTTTTTTTTTTTCTTT